>NC_074672.1:48786279-48813779 GCF_029448725.1 Salvelinus fontinalis | reverse complement strand
CTATAATGTGTAGGACAGACTATAATGTGTAGGACAGACTATTGTGTAGGACAGACTATTGTGTAGGACAGACTACTGTGTAGGACAGACTATAATGTGTAGGACAGACTATAATGTGTAGGACAGACTATTGTGTAGGACAGACTACTGTGTAGGACAGACTACTGTGTAGGACAGACTATAATGTGTAGGACAGACTACTGTGTAGGACAGACTATTGTGTAGGACAGACTATTGTGTAGGACAGACTACTGTGTAGGATAGACTATAATGTGTAGGACAGACTATTGTGTAGGACAGACTACTGTGTAGGACCACAGCACCACAATACAGACAACTACTGGAGTTTAGCCTGCATGAACGTTCCCTAGGCGATAACCTAGCTCTTCCCAGTTGCATAGGTCCCGGTGTATCCAACTCAACCAACGTCGATGATTCTCGAGGGAGCTCGGGTTGCCGCGGATCCTCTCGGAAAAACAGCCTTCGGGGACTTCCAGATTCCTTCGGAAGTGAGCGAGCCGCAGCGGATGGACGAGTGTGACCTAGGCCAGACCTCTACTCACTCCTGCGTTCCTATAGACGTCAATCAATTCTAACGGTGAAGGCGATGAGGGAATCAAGGTCTACCGGTAACTCCCGAGCAGCTAACTCATCTTTTATCACCTCTGATAATCCATGAAGGAAGGTATTGAATAGGGACTCTGGATTCCAGAAACTCTCGGCGGCCAATGTGCAAAAGTCTACAGCGTAGTCTGCCACACTACGGGAGTCTCGATGTAAATCAAGTGGTTTTTGGGCCGCTTCTCTCCTGGATACTAGAGAATCGTAAACGTTCCTCACCTCTGCCACGAAGTCTTCCAGATCACGACAAATAGCGGATTGTTGCTCCCAAACTGCCGTAGCCCAGGAGAGCGCCCTTCCCGTCAGTAGCGTAATAATATATGGTATCCTTCGACCAATCTGAAGGGAACAAAGATGGCTGCAGCTTAAAAATGAGGGAGCACTGAGAAGAAAACCCCGGCAGGTTCCAGGATCCCCAGAATATCGCTCCGGAGGAGGAGGTAAGCGGGGTTCTTGGGAGCCTGGGTAGGCTGTACAAACCCACCACTAGTAGTAAAAAGTTTACTGGGTGATTGTGGGTTCTCAAAGGTGACAGGCTGCTTATGAGCTAACTCCCTGATTTGCTCCATAATAGCCTTGAACCCTTGGTCGCGGCAGCCCTTCCAGAAGGTCCTGTAACAGCTCCTCATGCCTCCCAATGGTGGCTCCCTGCAGGGTGACAGTATGGTCGAGCTGGTCCAAGTCTGTTGGGTCTGTCATGGCCAGTTCGTACTATAAGGGCGTGGGGCGAGACCCAGATGCAGACACGGGAGGCAGATGGTTAGAGTCTCTGATATTTATTATAATCCAAGGAGCAGGCAATAGAATGGTTGTGGACAGGCAAAAGATCATAAACAAGGTCAGAGTCCAGGATGTAGAGAGCGGCAGGCAGGCTCTATAGTCAGACAGACAGGTTCAGAGTCAAGGCAGGTAAGGGTCAAAACCGGGAGGACTAGCAAAAAGAGAGACAAGAAAAATCAGGCGCACTGAAAAAACACACTGGTTGACTTGACAAGACGAACTGGCAACAGACAAGCAGGGAACACCGGAATAAATACCCAGGGAATGACGGAGAAAACGGGTGACACCTGGAAGTGGGTGGAGACAATCGCAAAGACAAAATGAAACAGATCAAGGCGTGACAGGCCATGTGCTAAATTGAGTGAGTACGGTAGTGTAATAAACAACCAAAGATTTCAAGACTAAAGGTTAGTTTACACTACATCTATCCACATGTCTGTAGACAGTTGTCGCCGTGACAGCATGAACATTCTATTGTCGTCCGACATCGAATTTGTCGCTGTCATTATGAAAAAGTATAAACCAAAAGTACGTTCATCTCTAGGAGACAGTTGTCCCGCTAGCGCCTAGCCCCAATAAGTTTTACAGTTGGATACTAGCATTTAAGAGCAGCTTGATGAAAGCCGGTCAATATTTAGGGCCACCCAGAATATATACAGTACCAGTCAAAACTTTGGACACATGAAGTAACCAAAAAAGTTTTAAACAAATCAAAATATGTTTTAGATTTTAGATTCTTCAAAGTAGCCACGCTTTGTCTTGATGACAGCTTTGCACACTCTTGGCATTCTCTCAACCAGCTTCATGAGGTAGTCATCTGGAATGCATTTCAATTAGCAGGTGTGCCTTGTTACATTTTTATTTGTGGAATTTCTTTCCTTCTTCATGTGTTTGAGCCAATCAGTTGTGTTGTGACAAAGTAGGGGTGGTATACAGAAGATATCCATTATTTGGTAAAAGACCAAGTCCATATTATGGCAAGAACAGCTCAAAAAAGCAAAGAGAAACGACAGTCCATCATTACTTTAAGACATGAAGATCAGTCAATCCGGAAAATTACAAGCGTTATGATGAAACTGGTTCTCATGCCACAGGAAAGGAAGACCCAGAGTACCTCTGCTGCAGAGGATAGGTTCATTAGAGTTTCCAGCCTCAGAAATTGCAGCCCAAATAAATGCTTTGCAGAGTTCAACTAACAGACACATCTCAACATCAACTGCTAGGGGCAGTATTCGGAAGTTTGGATGACTGAGGTGCCCAAAGTAAACTGCCTGTTACTCGGGTCCAGAAGCTAGAATATGCATATGCATGGTAGTATTGGATAGAAAACACGATAAAGTTTCTAAAACTGTTAAAGTAATGTCTGTGAGTTAAACAGAACTGATTTGGCAGGCGAAACCCCGAGGACAATCCATCCTATTTCTTTTTTGAGGTCATTGGACTTTCCAATGGTTATCTATGGGAAAGCCTAATTATTTGGACCCAGATTGCAGTTCCTATGGCTTCCACTAGATGTCAACAGTCTTTAAATATTGTTCAATGTTTTTTTTTTTTTATGAAGAAGTATTCGTATTCTTTCTAAGTGTCACTCAGAAGGACTCTAGTCTTTTTGTGCGCGTGAATGAATGTGTGCTCCTTGTTGTTTTTCTCCGGTATTGAAAACAGTTTATTCCGTCTTAAATGTTATTGATTATTTACATATTAGGGTACCTGAGGTTGGATTAGAAACGTTGTTTGAAATGTTTGGACCATTCCTTTGTAGTCACGTTGGGTGAGTTGGAACAGGTGTATTTCTGAATCAAACGCATTAATTAAACTGACATTTTTGGGACATAAAGAAGGACTTTATCGAACAAAACGACCATTTGTGATGTTTCTGGGACATTTTGGAGTGCCAACAGAAGAAGATCTTCAAAGGTAAGCGATTTATTTTATCGCTATTTCTGACTTTCGTGATGCATCTGCTTGGTTGGAAAATGTTTTTGACGCACTCCGGTGAGGGCGCGCACTTGGTTATTTATCTCCGGTATTGAATATACTATTTTCCGTCTTAAATTGTATCATTAAATTACATATTAGGGTACCTGAGGATTGATTAGGAACATTGTTTGACATGTTTGGACCAAGTTTATTGGTAACGTTTGAGATTCATTTTGTATGCATTTTGAACGAGGGGAAACAGGTGGATTATTGAATGAAGCGCGCCAAATAAACTTACTTTTTTGGGATATAAAGAAGGACTTTATGGAACAAAATCACCATTTGTTATGTAACTGGGACACTTGTGATTGCAACCAGATGAAGATCTTCAGAGGTAAGGGATTTATTTTATTTATTTTATCGCTATTTCTGACTTTCGCATTGCATCTGCTAGGTTGGGGAAAAAAATTCAATGCTTTTATATGCTGGGCGCTATCCGCATGGTGTGCTTTCGCCGTAAAGTCTTTTTGAAATCTGACACAGCGGCTGGATTAACAAGAAGTTAAGCTTTTAGGTCTGAGGTGTCATAATAAAGATGCAAAGTAGGTGAATGAATGATCTCTGCATGTGCGGTTCCCACTGTGAAGCGTGGAGGAGGAGGTGTGATGTTGTGGGGGTGCTTTGCTGGTGACACTGTCTGTGATTTATTTAGATATCAAGGCACTCTTAACCAGCATGGCTACCACAGAATTCTGCAGCGATACGCCACCCCATCTAGTTTGGCCTTAGTGGGACTATCATTTGTTTTTCAACAGCACAATGACCCAAGACACACCTCCGGGCTGTGTAAGAGCTTTTTGAACAAGGAGAATGATGGAGTGCTGCATCAGATGACCTGGCAGCCACAATCACTCGACCTCAACCCAATTGAGATGATTTTGGGATGAGCTGGACCGCAGAGAGAAGGACAAGCAGCCAACAAGTGCTCAGCATATGTGGGAACTCCTTCAAGACTGTTGGGAAATAATTCCTCATGAAGCTGGATGAGAGAACGGCAGGAGTGTGCAAAGCTGTCATCAAGACAAAGGGTGGCTACTTTGAATAATCTAAAATCTAAAATATTTTGGGATTAAATCTCTCAGATATAGGAGAGAGACTTCAGAACAAATTTCCATTTTATATTTTTTGTACTATGAGTTATTCCTTGTAGTGATTATGTTAATCAATGCGTTTCTATGGGCTAATAGTAGTAAGGACAAACATATTTTTTTCTCACTTCAAGTGGTCTTATAGTTCTAAATCCAATAGCTAAATTATCCTTGTTATGACCTTCTTAAAACAAATCCATATAGCTTAGTAGAACCCCTTAGTAGAACCCCTTAGTAGAACCCCTTAGTAGAACCCCTTAGTAGAACCCCTTAGTAGAACCCTTTAGTAGAACCTCTTAGTAGAACCCCTTAGTAGAACCCCTTAGTAGAACCCCCAAGCAGAACCCCTTAGTAGAACCCCCTTAGTAGAACCCCTTAGTAGAACCCCCAAGCAGAACCCCTTTGCAGAACCCCCTTAGTAGAACCCCTTAGTAGAACCCCTTAGTAGAACCCCCAAGTAGAACCCATTTGTAGAACCCCCTTAGTAGAACCCCTTAGTAGAACCCCCAAGCAGAACCCCTTAGTAGAACCCCCTTAGTAGAACCCCTTAGTAGAACCCCTTAGTAGAACCCCCAAGTAGAACCCCTTAGTAGAACCCCTTAGTAGAACCCCATAGTAGAACCCCTTAATAGAACCCCCAAGTAGAACCCCATAGTAGAACCCCTTAATAGAACCCCTTAGTACAACCCCTTAGTACAACCCCTTAGTAGAACCCCTTAGTAGAACCCCCAAGTAGAACCCCTTAGTAGAACCCCTTAGTAGAACCCCTTAGTAGAACCCCTTAGTAGAACCCCTTAGTAGAACCCCTTAGTAGAACCCCCAAGTAGAACCCATTTGTAGAACCCCCTTAGTAGAACCCCTTAGTAGAACCCCCAAGCAGAACCCCTTAGTAGAACCCCCTTAGTAGAACCCCTTAGTAGAACCCCTTAGTAGAACCCCTTAGTAGAACCCCCAAGTAGAACCCCTTAGTAGAACCCCTTAGTAGAACCCCATAGTAGAACCCCTTAATAGAACCCCCAAGTAGAACCCCATAGTAGAACCCCTTAATAGAACCCCTTAGTAGAACCCCTTAGTACAACCCCTTAGTAGAACCCCTTAGTAGAACCCCCAAGTAGAACCCCTTAGTAGAACCCCTTAGTAGAACCCCTTAGTAGAACCCCTTAGTAGAACCCCATAGTACAACCCCTTAGTAGAACCCCTTAGTAGAACCCCTTAGTAGAACCCCATAGTACAACCCCTTAGTAGAACCCCTTAGTAGAACCCCTTAGTAGAACCCCTTAGTAGAACCCCTTAGTAGAACCCCTTAGTAGAACCCCCAAGCAGAACCCCTTAGTAGAACCCCTTAGTAGAACCCCCAAGTAGAACCCCTTAGTAGAACCCCTTAGTAGAACCCCTTAGTAGAACCCCCAAGCAGAACCCCTTAGTAGAACCCCCAAGTAGAACCCCTTAGTAGAACCCCTTAGTAGAACCCCTTAGTAGAACCCTGTACGTTAATAAAACATATGTTAATAAGAACAACAACAACAACACCTGTAAATATTATCAACATCAACACCTTCTAATGTCAAATAACAAGCAGCCCCTGTAGGGGAATTGGAGTGCTCATAACAAAGGGAGAGGACTGAGAAGGAAACATCATAGAATAAGATAGAATAGGATAGAATAGAATAGAATGGGATAGGACAGGATATGACAGAATTGGATAGGATAGAATAGGATAGGATAGGATAGGATACAATAAGATATAATAGGATATTATAGGATAGAATAGAATAGAATGGGATAGGACAGGATATGATAGGATAGGATAGGATAGGAAAGGAAAGAATAGGATAGGATAGAATTGGACAGGATACAATAAGATATAATAGGATATTATAGGATAGAATACAAAATGATATAATGGAATATGGATAGAATATGTCCGTACTGTAGCCTACATTGTCTCAGAGTGAGACACACAGGACAGATAGGACAGGCTGTCCAAACTGAAGCCTACAGCGTCTCAGAGTGAGACACACAGGACAGACAGACAGGCTGTCCGTACTGTAGCCTACAGCGTCTCAGAGTGAGACACACAGGACAGATAGGACAGGCTGTCCGTGCTGTAGCCTACAGCGTCTCAGAGTGAGACACACAGGACAAACAGACAGGCTGTCCGTACCGTAGCCTACAGCGTCTCAGAGTGAAACACACAGGACAGACAGGACAGGCTGTCCGTACTGTAGCCTACAGCGTCTCAGAGTGAGACACACAGGACAGATAGGACAGGCTGTCCGTGCTGTAGCCTACAGCGTCTCAGAGTGAGACACACAGGACAGATAGGACAGGCTGTCCGTACTGTAGCCTACAGCGTCTCAGAGTGAGACACACAGGACAGATAGGACAGGCTGTCCAAACTGAAGCCTACAGCGTCTCAGAGTGAGACACACAGGACAGATAGGACAGGCTGTCCGTGCTGTAGCCTACAGCGTCTCAGAGTGAGACACACAGGACAGATAGGACAGGCTGTCCGTACTGTAGCCTACAGCGTCTCAGAGTGAGACACACAGGACAGATAGGACAGGCTGTCCAAACTGAAGCCTACAGCGTCTCAGAGTGAGACACACAGGACAGATAGGACAGGCTGTCCGTGCTGTAGCCTACAGCGTCTCAGAGTGAAACACACAGGACAGATAGGACAGGCTGTCCGTGCTGTAGCCTACAGCGTCTCAGAGTGAGACACACAGGACAGATAGGACAGGCTGTCCGTGCTGTAGCCTACAGCGTCTCAGAGTGAGACACACAGGACAGATAGGACAGGCTGTCCGTGCTGTAGCCTACAGCGTCTCAGAGTGAGACACACAGGACAGATAGGACAGGCTGTCCGTGCTGTAGCCTACAGCGTCTCAGAGTGAGACACACAGGACAGACAGGACAGGCTGTCCGTGCTGTAGCCTACAGCGTCTCAGAGTGAGACACACAGGACAGATAGCCTGCCTATCTTCTGTATCTATCTAGTGGGAATGTCAGCGGAGGATTTTTGTGAACGTGCACGGCACTCACCTACGCACACTATCCTAGACTTTGAGATAAGAGTTCCTGACTTCATATACCTAGAATCAACTCCAAGCCTACCTCACACCTATTAGTAAGCGCAATGTACTTAGTGGAGACTACACGAGCTGTAGTAGTAGACTACGAATATATATATATCAATCACTTTTGTAGTTTTGCTAATGGAGACATTTAAAAGTGTCCCGTAAGATACATAGTAGACAAATCATTTCGCTACAGCAATACAAACAGCCGCATATCTCCAGACACGCTGGTCTCGCGTACCGTGCGTGATCTGATAGAGAGAGGACGCGCGTAGAGGGATCGAGGGGAAGAAGGAGAGAGGAGAGAGGGCGAGGACACCGAGATCTTGCTCCTTGTCTGATGAACGAACCTATTCGGAACTATGTAAAGAACCGGCTCGATTTAGACCACTCGTCACTCTACAGTTCGTATGTTGTTTTAAATGGGGTGGGAAAAATAATGATCCTATCCTAGACCTACACCAACGGATATCTGTATCGCTGCGCTGGCAACTGTGGAAAACAGGACAACGACCAAGACACTGAGATAAACAACACACAACATAGGAAAGCAGCCAACTACCTAAAAACCAAAATAAGCAACTTCAGGGAAGGAACGGGAGGCCAGCGCGGCAAGGACTCATAACAGATCGCTGGAATAGCATCGCGAATGACGGTATGGCGCTGCTGTTGTTGCTGTCTGATACTGTCGGTGTGTGAGAATGCTGATTTCTGCATAGAAATGTAGCCTATATTTGGACACCTTACATTCTCCAGTTCTGCCGGTGTGAACATGTGTGTTGATGTTGAAGTAGCTGTATGTATCTTCTCCTATGATCACACCTATACATACATTGAATATTGGAACTGTTGCGGGTAAACCTCATTGATTTATTATAGGAACTAGGCAGCCCACGTTTGCGCAGCGCCTCCATATGACGCCACAAATATTTAGTAGGAGTGTTGGCTTGCAAACCGCGGTCTGTGTCTCCTGGCCTGTCTGTGTGTTACAGACATACAGATCAGACCTGTCTGCACGCAATAAAATAAATACAACGCACACTTCTGTCTGTGATGTCTCCCTACCTGATGAAGACTTCGGTAAAAGTCGAAACGTTGTTGATTTGGGGTGCAGGGAAATAGCACTGAGAAGCAGCAATATTCAGGCCTCTCCATCGTTTGACACGTCACACACCAGTCTTTCCTCACCTCATGTCTTGTCTGTTATTATGCTCTCTCTCTTCATCATCATCATCATCATCATCATCATCATCATCATCATCATCAGACAGAAAGGAAATTGGTCATGGAGTTCCTTAACGACTCGTTGGTCGGCGGATCAGACCTGGACCTGAGAGCCTTCCACTTCTACAACGACTCTCTGCTCTTCCAGAACAACTTCAGTGTCGGCTACAACGAGACCTACGCGTTCCTCCCCGCCGGCATCAAGATCACCATCGTCGTGGTCTACATGATGGTCTGCGTGGTGGGGCTGGTGGGTAACTGTCTGGTCATGTACGTTATCATCAGGTAAGGGCTCGTGGCAACCTCCTCTCTCTCTACCTGGTCGGATTGAACAGACCTGCACCTTAGAGACTATTTCACCAGACTATATACGCACCTTAGAATTTATTTCCACTGACTACCCATTTTACACACCTGACTACCCATTTTACACACCTGACTACCCATTTTACACACCTGACTACCCATTTTACACACCTGACTACCCATCCACTGACTACCCATTTTACATTTAGTCATTATGCAGACACTCTTCTTGAGAGTGACTAAAGAATAGTTATATCAATTATAGTTAGCGCCTCAGCATTTCACTGCACCTTGTATACCTGCTGTAAACTGTACTGTAATGTTGAGGAAGCTAACACCTCAGCTTTTCACTGCACCTTGTATACCTGCTGTAAACTGTACTGTAATGTTGAGGAAGCTAACACCTCAGCTTTTCACTGCACCTTGTATACCTGCTGTAAACTGTACTGTAATGTTGAGGAAGCTAACACCTCAGCTTTTCACTGCACCTTGTATACCTACTGTAAACTGGTTATGTGACTACTACAATTGATTTTAATTTGATTGGAGACCTCACCTGTGTTGATTGGAGACCTCACCTGTGTTGATTGGAGACCTCACCTGTGTTGATTGGAGACCTCACCTGTGTTGATTGGAGACCTCACCTGTGTTGATTGGAGACCTCACCTGTGTTGATTGGAGACCTCACCTGTGTTGATTGGAGACCTCACCTGTGTTGATTGGTGACACCAATAATGCAACAGAATGTCCATATTGACGAAATGAGGGTGTGTGTGTGTGTGTGTGTGTGTGTGTGTGTGTGTGTGTGTGCGTGCGTGCGTGCGTGCGTGCGTGCGTGCGTGCGTGCGTGCGTGCGGCCAAGACAATACACTTTAGTTTAATCTTTTCTTACATGAAAAACAAAAATACATTCAGAACCTGTTGCTATAATTTAAAAGTTATTTGAATCATTTTGCAGCCGTGGTTACCTGTCGCTTCACCCTTACACGTTTTCAAAACCTTAGTTTCCACAAAAGTAAATTTTTATTAATATCTTCTGTAGGCTGGCTCCAATTTCAGACAGAGCAATATATTTTCCCGAACAACCAAACAACCAAGCCTTGTCATCCTCTCTTCACAATGGTTGATATTGCCAGTAGAAAATTGAACAACATAGATGAAAAGAGTCTAGAAGACAAGACCAAAAGATTGGCACACACTTCACTCAGCCACTTTAATATCCTGTATGTGCTGCAGATCTGCATATCCAATATCTACAGAAAGAACCAGCTGAATCTGAAACCTGGCCTTTAATATTGAATATGTGTTACAGATCTATACATCCAATATCTACAGAAAGAACCAACTGCATCTGGACCTGGTCTTTAATATTGAATATGTGTTGCAGATCTACACATCCAATATCTATAGAAAGAACCAGCTGAATCTGGACCTGGTCTTTAATATTGAATATGTGTTGCAGATCTACACATCCAATATCTACAGAAAGAACCAGCTGAATCTGGACCTGGTCTTTAATACTGAATATGTGTTGCAGATCTATACATCCAATATCTACAGAAAGAACCAGCTGAATCCAGAGGACCTGGTCTTTAATATTGAATATGTGTTACAGATCTACACATCCAATATCTACAGAAAGAACCAGCTGAATCCAGAGGACCTGGCCTTTAATATTGAATATGTGTTGCAGATCTATACATTCAATATCTACAGAAAGAACCAGCTGAATCCAGAGGACCTGGCCTTTAATATTGAATATGTGTTGCAGATCTATACATTCAATATCTACAGAAAGAACCAGCTGAATCCAGAGGACCTGGTCTTTAATATTGAATATGTGTTGCAGATCTATACATTCAATATCTACAGAAAGAACCAGCTGAATCCAGAGGACCTGGTCTTTAATATTGAATATGTGTTGCAGATCTATACATCCAATATCTACAGAAAGAACCAGCTGAATCTGGACCTGGCCTTTAATATTGAATATGTGTTGCAGATCTATACATCCAATATCTACAGAAAAAAACAGCTGAATCTGGACCTGGCCTTTAATATTGAATATGTGTTGCAGATCTATACATCCAATATCTACAGAAAGAACCAGCTGAATCCAGAGGACCTGGCCTTTAATATTGAATATGTGTTGCAGATCTATACATCCAATATCTACAGAAAGAACCAGCTGAATCTGGACCTGGCCTTTAATATTGAATATGTGTTGCAGATCTATACATCCAATATCTACAGAAAGAACCAGCTGCATCTGGACCTGGCCTTTAATATTGAATATGTGTTGCAGATCTATACATCCAATATCTACAGAAAGAACCAGCTGAATCCAGAGGACCTGGTCTTTAATATTGAATATGTGTTGCAGATCTATACAATCAATATCTACAGAAAGAACCAGCTAAATCCAGAGGACCTGGCCTTTAATACTGAATATGTGTTACAGATCTATACAATCAATATCTACAGAAAGAACCAGCTGAATCCAGAGGACCTGGCCTTTAATATTGAATATGTGTTGCAGATCTATACATCCAATATCTACAGAAAGAACCAACTGCATCTGGACCTGGCCTTTAATATTGAATATGTGTTGCAGATCTATACATCCAATATCTACAGAAAGAACCAGCTGAATCCAGAGGACCTGGCCTTTAATACTGAATATGTGTTGCAGATCTATACATCCAATATCTACAGAAAGAACCAGCTGAGCCCAGAGGACCTGGCCTTCTTTCTCCTCAGTATCACACAACTCAATCAGATTCATTGTGTGCCTCCTAAAAGTCACCCTATTCAATAGGGCTCGGTTCAAAGTAGTTTACTATTCAGGAAACAGATGTCTGTATGACACTTAACTTAGGTTTCTGTAGTTACATATGTAACACGGTGTCGTTTTAACCTCTTCATGTCATATGTTAAACATCATTTTACTTTCTGTCTATAATGTGTAATTGTTACAGACTACTGAGTTCCTCCAAGCTCTCATTTCAATTCAAGTCAATTCAATGGGCTTTATTGGCATGGGGAAAAAATATGTTTACATGCCCAAAGCAAGTGAAATAAATAATAAACAAAATTGAAATAAGCAATAAAAAATGAACAAGTAAACATTACACAAAGGAATAGAGACGTTTCAAATGTCATATTATGGCTGTGTACTGGGTCGTAACAAAATGGAAATAGTTGAGGTACAAAAGGGAAAATAAGCATAAATATGGGTTGTATTTACAATGGTGTTTGTTCTTCACTGGTTGCCCTTTTCTTGTGGCAACAGGTCATAAATCTTGCTGCTGTGATGGCACACTGTGGTATTTCACCCAATAGATATCGGAGTTTATAAAAATGTGATTTGTTTTAGAAGTCTTTGTGGGCCTCAGTAATCTGAGGTTAATATGTGTCTCTAATAAGGTCATACATTTGGCAGGAGGTTAGGAAGTGCCGTTCAGTTTCCACCTGGTTCGTGGGCAGTGTGCACATAGCGTGTCTTAAAACCTCTACAGGATCGGTGTCCCTTCCACGGGACGGTTGAGCTAACGTAGGCTAATGTGATTAGCATGAGGTTGTAAGTAACAAGAACATTTCCCTGGACATAGACATATCTGATATGGGCAGAAAGCTTAAATTCTTGTTAATCTAACTGCACTGTCCAATTTACAGTAGCTATTACAGTGAAAGAATAACATGCTATTGTTTGAGGAGAGTGCACAGTTATGAACTTGAAAAGTTATTAATAAACAAATGATGCACATTTGGGCAGTCTTGATACAACATTTTGAACAGAAATGCAATGGTTCATTGGATCAGTAAAGAAAATGCAAAAATTGTCTTAAGTTGGAGACTTATATCTCCCTCACTAACTTCAAGCATCGGCTGTCAGAGTAGCTTACCGATCGCTGCAGCTGTACACAGCCCATCTGTAAATAGCCCATCCAAAAAACTGCCGACCCCATATTTGTTTTTTGTTTTCTTCTGCTCTTTTGCTCACCAGTATTTCTACTTGCACATCCTCATCTGCACATCTATCACTCCAGTGTTAATTTGCTAAATTGTAATTACTTTGCCACTACAGCCTATTTATTGCCTGACCTCCTTACTTCATTTGCACACACAGCATACACATTTTCTATTGTGTTATTGACTGTACGTTTGTTTATTCCATGTGTAACTCTGTGTTGTTGTTTTTGTCTCACTGTTTTGGTTTATCTTGGCCAGGTCGCAGTTATAAATGAGAACTTGTTCTTAACCGGCCTACCTGGTTAAATAAAGGTGAAATATATATAAAAGTATAACACTTTACACATACACTACTGCCATCTAGTGGCCAAAATCTAAATTGTTTCTGGGCTGGAATAATACACTATGGCCTTTCTCTTGCATTTCAAAGATGATGGTACAAAAAAAAAAATACAAAAGAATGTTTGTTTTTTCTTTGTATAATCTTTTACCAGATCCAATGTGTTATATTCTCCTACATTCATTTCACATTTCCACACACTTCAAAGCTTTTCCTTTCAAATGGCATCAAGAATATGCAGATCCTTGCCTACGGCGGCCTTTCTCAATAGCAAGGCTATGCTCACTGAGTCTGTACATGGTTAAAGCTTTCCTTCATTTTGGGTCAGTCACAGTGGTCAGGTATTCTGACACTGTGTACTCTCTGTTTAGGGCCAAATAGTATTCTAGTTTGCTCACTTTTTGTGTTAAGTCTTTCCAATGTGTGAAGTAATTATCTTTTTGTTTTCTCATGATTTGGTTGGGTCTAATTGTGTTGCTGTCCTGGGGCTCTGTGGATTCTGTGGGAGAGGCCTGCATTTTATTATTTCGTTTCTGTAGGCTATTTAACAAACTAGGCTATACGAGAATTGTAATTGATGACGATGCAAAACATACATGACTTTAAATACACAACTTGAACGAACACATATTTAGCCGTGGAGCACGTGCTGATTGTTCAGTGAGGTGTCAAGCCTCGACACACCTTCAACCTGTTTATTCATCAAGTCCCAGCCCGTATGCGCCATCTATCCATAATTCCGGTTGTGAAAATAGCAAATATATTTCAGACGCATCCCCAAATCTACAGCCCTACCGCCAGTGCTTAGATTTAGCATTTCGTTAGCTTTGTTAAAACAGAGCCCTGTGTGTTCATTTAACTTCTTCGGGATCGCTTTCCATACTGTAAACCAGTCTTACAGCAGACTCAGAGTAAACTATTTTGCATACTGTAAACCTGTCTTACAGCAGACTCAGAGTAAACTATTTTCCATACTGTAAACTTGTCTTACTGCAGACTCAGAGTAAACTATTTTCCATACTGAGAACCTGTCTTACTGCAGACTCAGAGTAAACTATTTTCCGTACTGAGAACCTGTCTTACTGCCATAAGCTCTTATTTTATGTTTGTTAATTGTATACAGTGACTGTACCGTAGCTTTGGATAACAGAATCTGCATAATCGGCTGGTGTCACCAACTGGGAAATGTAGTGCCACCAGGGGAAGATGTTAGTCAGGAGACATGGTGTATTATGGTGTGTAGCTGTGTTTGTGTGTACTATGGTGTGTAGCTGTGTTTGTGTGTATTATGGTATAGAACTGTGTTTGTGTGTACTATGGTGTAGAACTGTGTTTGTGTGTACTATGGTGTGTAGCTGTATGTGTGTACTATGGTGTGTAGCTGTGTGTGTGTGTACTATGGTGTGTAGCTGTGTTTGTGTGTACTATGGTGTGTAGCTGTGTTTGTGTGTATTATGGTGTAGAACTGTGTTTGTGTGTACTATGGTGTGCAGCTGTGTTTGTGTGTACTATGGTGTGCAGCTGTGTTTGTGTGTATTATAGTATAGAACTGTGTTTGTGTGTACTATGGTGTAGAACTGTGTTTGTGTGTACTATGGAGTACAGCTGTGTTTGTGTGTATTATGGTATAGAACTGTGTTTGTGTGTACTATGGTGTGTAGCTGTGTTTGTGTGTACTATGGTGTAGAACTGTGTTTGTGTGTACTATGGAGTACAGCTGTGTTTGTGTGTACTATGGAGTACAGCTGTGTTTGTGTGTACTATGGAGTACAGCTGTGTTTGTGTGTACTATGGAGTACAGCTGTGTTTGTGTGTACTATGGAGTACAGCTGTGTTTGTGTGTACTATGGTGTGCAGCTGTGTTATATTTATATATTTATTTATATTTGAGTCATTTAGCAGACGCTCTTATCCAGAGCGACTTACAGTAGAGTGCATACTTTTTATTACATTTTTTATTTTTTTATTTTTTTTACATTTCATTACATTTTACATACTGAGACAAGGAAATCCCTACCGGCCAAACCCTCCCTAACACGGATGACGCTATGCCAATTGTGCGTCGCCCCACGGACCTCCCGGTTGCGGCCGGCTGCGACAGAGCCTGGGCGCGAACCCAGAGACTCTGGTGGCGCAGCTAGCACTGCAATGCAGTGCCCTAGACCACTGTGCCACCCGGGAGTTCCACAACTACATGTGTAGTTGTGTTTGTGTGTATTATGGTATAGAACTGTATTTGTGTGTACTATGGTGTGTAGTTGTGTTTGTGTGTATTATGGTGTGCAGCTGTGTTTGTGTGTACTATGGTGTGTAGTTGTGTTTGTGTGTATTATGGTGTGTAGTTGTGTTTGTGTGTACTATAGTGTAGAACTGTGTTTGTGTGTACTATGGTGTGTAGCTGTATTTGTTTGTACTATAGTGTGTAGTTGTGTTTGTGTGTACTATAGTGTAGAAGTGTGTTTGTGTGTACTATGGTGTGTAGCTGTATTTGTGTGTACTATGGTGTGTAGTTGTGTTTGTGTGTACTATGGTGTGTAGCTGTGTTTGTGTGTACTATGGTGTGTAGCTGTATTTGTGTGTACTATGGTGTGTAGCTGTGTTTGTGTGTACTATGGTGTGTAGTTGTGTTTGTGTGTACTATGGTGTACAGCTGTGTTTGTGTGTATTATGGTGTGCAGCTGTGTTTGTGTGTACTATGGTGTGTAGCTGTGTTTGTGTGTACTATGATGTGTAGTTATACTGTTTTTGTGTGTGCTTAGTGTGTAGTTATACTGTGTTTGTGTGCTCTGGTATCATAGTGTAGTAATGTTTGTATGGTGTGTATAGTGTAGTAGTGTTTGTATGGTGTGTATAGTGTAGTAGTGTTTGTGTGGTGTGTAGTAGTGTTTGTGTGGTGTGTATAGTGTAGTAGTGTTTGTGTGGTGTGTAGTAGTGTTTGTGTGGTGTGTATAGTGTAGTAGTGTTTGAGTGGTGTGTATAGTGTGGTAGTGTTTGTGTGATTTGTTGTAGTGTTTGTATGGTGTGTAGTAGTGTTTGTATAGTGTGTATAATGTGGTAGTGTTTATGTGATGAGTAGGGTTGCACATTTTGGGGAATATACAGAGGTGGAAACTGTGAATTCACGGGAATATATGGGAATTAACAGAAATATATGCAAATGAATATTAATACCATTTAAATGTAGATGTTTTTTGCATTGGATATATTTACCATATCATATGGAGACAGAAACATAAACCTTTTACCGTATCATAAGTAGACATAATTACAAATTATTAAATCCTTCCAATAGAAATAAAAAAAACTATTTAGTAAACGAATTGAACTTTCATTAAATCCCTTCACAAGGGATGATTTCACTGAACAACAAAAGAAAGGGAATATTGAATGATCCCCAATGATCAATCACATATCCCAAAACCGTTTTCAACATACATCTGTAAAATGATCAGTCTAGGAACTTAAGCTTTGGTTGTCTTCCTCTCAGGCTTCCATGTCTTCTCCCTGGACCTCCTCAATGTCCACCTCTTGAACATCAGACTCCGAGGCTTTATCTTCACTGTCACTTTCCAACCTTGTTGAGGATGGCTCAAAAATACAAAAATTTGCCCTGATGGCCACCAATTTTTCAACCCTTGTATTGGTCAGCCTGCTGCATGCTTTGGTGTGCGTGTTCCCAAACAAGGACCAGTTGCGCTCTGAGGAGGCTAATGTTGGTGGGATTTTGAGGATGATGGAGGCAACAGGGAAAAGAGCCTCAGATCCACAAAGTCCCTTCCACCAGGTGGCTGATGAGAGATGTTGGCACGACTGCCATATTGCATCTCCATCCCAAAGCCCTTGGTTGGAAGTGTACTTCGCCAGACTGCCAAGATCCTTGCCCTCATCCAGGCCAAGGTGGCGAGACACAGTAGTGATGACACCATAGGCCTTGTTGATCTCCGTACCAGACAGGCTGCTCTTGCCAGCATACTTCGTGTCCAACATGTACGCTGAGGCATGTATGATCTTCAGGCAGAAGTCTTCACACTTTTTGATGTATTTCAAAACTGCAGTTTCCTCTGCTTGGAGCAACAGTGAAGTGGGCAGGTCAGTACGGATTTCTTCTCTTACGTCTACAAACAGAGTCTGAACATCAGACAGGGTGGCATTGTCTCCCTCAATCCGTGCAATGGTTACTGCTATACGTTTCAGGAGTGTCAGGCTGCTTACCACTCTCTCCCAAAATACATCATCCAGGAGGATCCTCTTGATGGGACTGTCCATATCGGCAAACTGTGATATGGCCATTTCTTGGAGAGATTCCTTCCCCTCCAGGAGACTGTCAAACATGATGACAACACCACCCCAACGGGTGTTGCTGGGCAGCTTCAATGTGGATCTTATTCTTCTCACTTTGCTTGGTGAGGTAGATTGCTGCTATAACTTGATGACCCTTCACATACCTAACCATTTCCTTGGCTCTCTTGTAGAGTGTATCTTTTGTTTTCAGTGCCATGATGTCCTTGAGGAGCAAATTCAATGCATGAGCAGCATCGCCAATGGGTGTGATGTGAGGCTAGGACTCCTCCACTTTAGACCAAGCAGCCTTCATGTTCGCAGCATTGTCTGTCACCAGTACAAATACCTTCTGTGGTCCAAGGTCATTGATGACTGCCTTCAGCTCATCTGCAATGTAGAGACTGGTGTGTCTGTTGTCCCTTGTGTCTGTGCTCTTGTAGAATAGTGGTTGAGGGGTGGAGATGATGTAGTTAATTATTCCTTGCCCACAAACATTCGACCACCCATCAGACATGATTGCAATACAGTCTGCTTTCTCTATGATTGGCTTGATCTTCATTTGAACTCTGTTGAACTCTGCATCCAGCAAATGAGTAGATAAAGCATGGTGTGGTTGAAGGGGTGTATGCTGGGAAAAGAACATTAAAGAATCTCTTCCCATACACATTGCCTGTGAGCATCAGAGGTGAACCAGTTGCATACACAGCTCGAGCAAGACATTCATCAGCTTTTCTCTGACTACGTTCCTCCATTCAGTCAAAAAAACTTCTGATTCCAGAAGGAACATGAGCTGTTGCTATCGATAAGGTGTCTGATTCATCATTTTCCCCTCGAATGGAAGTAGAGGGTGTTTTGTCAGAGGTTGCTTGGTGTGAGTGCTGAGGGAACTTTATGCACTTGGTCAGATGATTCTGCATCTTTGTTGCATTCTTCACATATAATTTGGCACAGTATTTGCAAATGTACACAGCTTTTCCTTCTACATTAGCTGCAGTGAAATGCCTCCACACATCAGATAGTGCCTGTGACATTGTCCTGTAAAGATTAGAAGAAAAAAAGTTTTAAAAAAATAATACAATTCCACAATTCAAATTCCAGATAAATAGTTAAATTAAGCAGTAAGAATAAGCAACTCATTTGTGAGATAAATGTTTTTAAATGAAACATGTATGGAAGCAGGTGCAATAACACTCCTCAGTTAGCAGGCTCAAGCAAGCTAAAACCCACATGGTAGCAAAAACTAACTAGCAGAAATTGTTAACGAGTTAGAAATGATTTAAACACACGTTGTTGTAGGCTACTATTTACTAGTTGTCATATGAAATATATTCACCCCACCCAGTATTGTAATCAAAACTTACCAGAAAGCATGTAGTCCTTGGCTCAGACAGTGTAATAGTGTGGACTCAATAGCATCTCATTAGTGTGCAAGATCTTGAGATTCAGCTGTACATGTGATGGAAGAATGCACTGTGCATGCAGAGGTTTGCAATTCCATTGAATTGGGGATAGATTAACCAAAATATGCCACAAGACATAGAATTGCCTGATGTGTATCCCACAAAAAAAGGTTCACTGTTATAAGCTAATTGTTTTTGATTAATTTAAAATCCCCCAAATTCGCGGGCTTATCCTTCCGCCCCTTTGCAGCCCTGGTGGTGTGTATAGTGTAGTTGTAATGCCCGGGGTGTAGTGGAGGAAAGAGTCAGACGCAGGAGACAGAGAGTTCAGAGTAGCGTAACTTTTAATCACCGCAAAGGTTGAAACACGACGCCACTCCAACCAAATGCCCCAACATACAAGGGGAACAAAATAGTTAAGAAAATACAACTGCCACGAACCGTGACATACACGCATGTACAAACAGTACACAAAACAATCCCGCACACCCAACAGGCGGGCCTGCTGGGTAATAAAGCCCTACTAATCACCCTAACTAAAAACAGGTGTAACCAATAACCAAATAAGGAGGGGGAGGAAAAAGTCAGTGGCAGCTAGTAGGCCGGTGACGACGACCGCCGAGCGCCACCCGAACGGGAAGGGGAGCCACCTTCGGTAGGAGTCGTGACAGTAGTAGTGTTTGTGTGGTGTGTAGTAGTGTGTGTGGTGTGTATAGTGTAGTAGTGTTTGTGTGGTGTGTAGTAGTGTGTGTGGTGTGTATAGTGTAGTAGTGTTTGTATTACATTACATTTAAGTCATTTAGCAGACGCTCTTATCCAGAGCGACTTACAAATTGGTGCATTCACCTTATGGTGTGTATAGTGTAGTAGTGTTTGTGTGGTGTGTAGTAGTGTTTGTGTGGTGTGTGGTAGTGTTTGTATGGTGTGTAGTAGTGTTTGTGTGGTGTGTGGTGGTGTTTGTGTGGTGTGTGGTAGTGTTTGTATGGTGTGTATAGTGTAGTAGTGTTTGTGTGGTGTGTAGTAGTGTTTGTGTGGTGTGTAGTAGTGTTTGTGTGGTGTGTGGTAGTGTTTGTATGGTGTGTGGTAGTGTTTGTATGGTGTGTATAGTGTAGTAGTGTTTGTGTGGTGTGTTGTAGTGTTTGTATGGTGTGTGGTAGTGTTTGTGTGGTGTGTAGTAGTATTTGTATGGTGTGTGGTAGTGTTTGTGTGGTGTGTAGTAGTGTTTGTCTGGTGTGTAGTAGTGTTTGTGTGGTGTTTAGTAGTGTGTGTATGGTGTGTGGTAGTGTGTGTATGGTGTGTAGTAGTGTTTGTGTGGTGTGTATAGTGTAGTAGTGTTTGGAGGGAGGGAGGGAGGGAGGGAGGAGTGGGGGGAGGGAGGGAAGGAGGGAGAGGGGAGGAAGGGAGGGAGGAGTGGGGAAGGAGGGTGCGGGGGGGAGGGGGGAGGGGGGAGGGAGGGAGAGGGGAGGGAGGGAGAGGGGAGGGAGGGAGGGAGGAGGGGGGAAGGAGCGAGCGGGGGGAGGGAGGGAGGGGGGATGGAGCCAATTAACCAAGATTCTGAGAGCTCTGCTGTCAAATAATCATTCAGAAAGGGGCGAGGTGTGGGTAGGGAGGTCAGGGCGGCGAGTAGGGGGGGAGGGGGAAGGGGGAGGTGTGGGTAGGGAGGTCAGGGCGGCAGGGAGGGGGGGAGGGGGAAGGGGCGCGGTGTGGGTAGGGAGGTCAGGGCGGCGAGGAGGGGGGGAGGGGGAAGGGGGAGGTGTGGGTAGGGAGGTCAGGGCGGCGAGGAGGGAGGGGGGGGGAAGGGGGGAGGTCAGGGCGGTGAGGAGGGGGAAGGGGGGAGGTGTGGGTAGGGAGGTCAGGATGGCGAGTAGGGAGGGAGGGGGAAGGGGGGAGGTGTGGGTAGGGAGGTCAGGGCGGCGAGTAGGGAGGGAGGGGGAAGGGGGGAGGTGTGGGTAGGGAGGTCAGGGCGGCGGGGAGGGGGAAGGGGGGAGGTGTGGGTAGGGAGGTCAGGGCGGCGAGGAGGGGGGGAGGGGGAAGGGGGAGGTGTGGGTAGGGAGGTCAGGGCGGCGAGGAGGGGGGGAGGGGGAAGGGGGGAGGTGTGGGTAGGGAGGTCAGGGCGGCGAGTAGGGAGGGAGGGGGAAGGGGGAGGTGTGGGTAGGGAGGTCAGGAAGGCGAGTAGGGAGGGAGGGGGAAGGGGGGAGGTGTGGGTAGGGAGGTCAGGGCGGCGAGGAGGGGGGGAGAGGGAAGGGGGGAGGGGTGGGTAGGGAGGTCAGGGCGGCGAGGAGGGGGGGAGAGGGAAGGGGGGAGGGGTCACTATTTATGGTAATCTTGTAATTTTTGAAACGGCTTCCTTCAAAACTCTTGATCGTACAATATGCATATTATTATTGTTATTGGATAGAAAACAGTCTATAGTTTCTATAGGAGTTGAAATTTTGTCTCTGAGTGGAACAGAACTCATTCTACAGCAATTTCCCTGACATGGAGTCAGATTTCAGAAATTTTGGCCCCTGATCTGGAGTCAGTTAAAAGGCCACTGTTATTGCTATGAGTATACGGACACTGCTTACGTCTTCCCCTGGATGCCTTTACGTGATGACGATTTGAATGGGGTCGATTGCGCGTTCACAGGCACTATAAATTAAAAAACCCTGTAGCTAGTAAGTCTTTTGGAGCTGCGTTATGCGCGTGGAGGACACCGATCCGCACCTGTTCCAAGCATTAGTGTTGGGAGTAATCTTTCTCCGGTCATGTTAAGACTCGTTATAGGAGTTAAAAACATCATAAGGTAGTTAATTTAAAGCGTTTTATAGCAATATATATCCGTTTAGTGCGATTTTGGGACATTTATTTCTGAAACGCTGTGAATCGCCGGGCACGCTTCCAGTTCATGCTGAACGCAGTTGGCATTTCCACATGGCAAGAGGACAGCTTTCCACCAAAAGACGATTAGACCCAAGAAAGGATCCTTTGCCCAAGATACTGATGGAAGAACAGCTCAAAGTAGGACATTTTTATTATGATAAATCGTGTTTCTGTCGAAAAATGTTAGTGGCTTAGGACGCCATGTTTTTTGACGTAGCTTCGCTTGGCGCAAACTGTATTGAAAAGTAAGGATAATTTAAAAAATGTAATTCCGCGATTGTATTAAGAATTAAATTGTCTATCAATCGATGTCCACCCTATATTTTTTAGTCACGTTTATGAGTATTTATGTATAAGAGTAGATCACTGCCTAATATGGCGCACGGACATTTTCTCACCAGCTGGGCTACTTTCCCCATTGTCTAACCATGATTTTGGTGGCTAAATATGCACATTTTCGAAAAAAAACTGTATATGCATGTTGTAATGTGATGTTACAGGGGTGTCATCTGAAGAATTCTGAGAAGGTTAGTGAAAAAAATAATATATTTTGGCGATGTTGACGTTATCGCTCACTTTGGCTAGAATTAATGCTGGGGTAATGTTTGCACCTGTGCTATGCTAATATAACAATTTATTGTGTTTTCGCTGTAAGACACTTAGAAAATCTGAAATATTGTCTGTATTCACAGGATCTGTGTCTTTCGATTAGTGTATGCTGTGTATTTTTACGAAATGTTTGATGATTAGTAAGTAGGTAAACACGTTGCTCTATGTAGTTATTCTAGTCCATTTGTGACGGTGGGTGCAATTGTAACCTATGCCATCTACCTGAAATATGCACATTTTTCTAACAAAACCTATCCCATACCATAAATATGTTATCAGACTGTCATCTGATGAGTTTTTTTCTTGGTTAGGGGCTATAAATATCTTAGTTTAGCCGAATTGGTGATAGCTACTGGTGTTGGTGGACAAATAAAAGATGGTGGATTATGCTAATGTGTTTTTAGGTAATAGATGTACATCTTTACATATTGTGTCTTCCCTGTAAAACATTTTAAAAATCGGACATGTTGGCTGGATTCACAAGATCTGTGTCTTTCATTAGCTGTATTGGACTTTAATGTGTGAAAGTTAAATATTTTAAAAAAATATTTTTTTTTAATTTTGCGGCTCTGCCTTTTCAGTGGGGGGGGGGAGTGCCGCTAGCGGCACCCTCAGCCTAGACAGGTTAACACAGTGTCCAAAGAAGGGCCAGATGTATACAGAATGGTGTCGTCTGCGTAGAGGTGGATCAGAGAATCACCAGCAGCAAGAGCGACATCATTGATATATACAGAGAAAAGAGTCGGCCCGTGAATTGAACCATGTGGCACCCCCATAGAGACTGCCAGAGGTCCGGACAACAGGCCCTCCAATTTGACACACTGAACTCTGTCTGAGAAGTAGTTGGTGAACTAGGCGAGGCAGTCATTTGAGAAGCCAAGGCTTTTGAGTCTGCCGATAAGAATGTGGTGATTGACAGTTAATTACCCATTCTGCCACTCGCTGTAACTCCTTGCTCTGAGACTCAGTGAGCTCACTGGCTATAGGTGCTGATGTGTACAGTGTGCAATCATTAGCATACATAACTGTATTTGATTTTTGTAAATCAAGTTGAAAATAATTTGTAAAAATAGAGAAGACTAACGGCCCAAGGCAACTGCCCTGAGGGACACCGCACTGTACATATCTGATGTTAGAGAAGCTTCCATTTAAGAACACTCTCTGGGTTCTATTGGATAAGTAACTCTCCAACTATGGCAGTTGATATAAAGCCATAACAAGTGAGTTTTTTCAATAGCAATTTATGATCAGTAACGTCAAAGGCTGCATTGAAATCTAACAAAACAGCTCCAACTATCATCTTATTATCCATTATTTAGCCAATAATCAGTCATCTAAGTCAGTGCAGTACAAGTTGAGTGCCCTTTAAACAATGACACACAATGATACAGTGCATTCGGAAAGTATTCAGACCCCTTCACTTTTTCCACATTTTGTTACGTTACAGCCTTATTCTAAAATCGATTAAATTGTTTTTTCCCCTCATTAATCTACACACAATACCCCCATAATGATGAAGCAAAAACAGTTTTTTTAGAAATGTTTGCAGATTTATTACAAATAAAATAAATATATCACATTTATGAAAAGCCAACTGACATTTACTCCTGAGGTTCTGACTTGTTGCACCCTCGACAACTACTGTGATTATTATTATTTGAGCATGCTGGTCATTTATGAACATTTGAACTTCTTAGCCATGTTCTGTTATAATCTCCACTCGGCACAGCCGGAAGAGGACTGGCCACCCCTCATAAGCCTGGTTCCTCTCTAGGTTTCTTCCTAGGTTTTGGCCTTTCTAGGGAGTTTTTCCTAGCCACCGTGCTTCTACACCTGCATTGCTTGCTGTTTGGGGTTTTAGGCTGGGTTTCTGTACAGCACTTTGAGATATCAGCTGATATAAGAAGGGCTATATAAATACATTTGATTTGATTTACATAAGTATCTATATAAGTATTAAAATGGCCGCCATGACAACTTATATTTACACCCCCCTTTGTTTTTACATTGCTGCTACTCGCTGTTTATCCTGTTGGGGATGGGGGCGCTGTTTAGACTATTTATGCTAATTTGGATAATTTTTGAAACGGCTTCCCACAAAATCCTTGATCGTACAATATGCATATTATTATTATTATTGGATAGAAAACAGTCTATAGTTTCTATAGGAGTTGAAATTTTGTCTCTAAGTGGAACAGAGCCCATTCTACAGCAATTTCCCTGACATGGAGTCAGATTTGAGAAATGTTGGCCACTCTTCTGAAGTCAGTTAAAAGGGCACTGTCATTGCTATGACTACACGGACACTTCTTACGTCTTCCCCTGGATGCCTTTACGTGATGACGATTCCAATGGGGTCGATTGCGCGTTCACAGGCACTACAAATGAAAAAAACCTTTAGCTAGCAAGTCTTTTCTTGCTGCGTAACGCGCGTGGAAGACACCGACCCTCTCCTGTTCCAAGCGTTAGTTTAGCCTGTTATATTTCTCCGGTCATCTTTTCACTCGTTATAGGAGTTAAAAACATCATAAGGTAGTTAATTTAAAGCGTTTTATAGCAATTTATAGCCGTTTAGTGCGATTTTGGGACATTTATTTCTTTAACGCTGTGAATAGGTGGACACGCTTTCAGTTCATCCCGAACGCAGTTGGCATTTTCACATGGCAAGAGGACAGCTTTCCACCAAAAGACGATTCCTCCCAAGAAAGGATCCTTTGCCCAAGATACTGATGGAAGAACAGCTCAAGGTAGGACATTTTTATTATGATAAATCGTGTTTCTGTCGAAACATTTTAGTGGCTTAGGACGCCATGTTTTTTGACGTAGCTTCGCTTGGCGCAAATTGTATTGAAAAGTAAGGATAAATTAAAAAATGTAATAACGCAATTGTATTAAGAATTAAATTGTCTATCAATCCCTGTCCACCCTATATTTTTTAGTCACGTTTATGAGTATTTATGTATAAGAGTAGATCACTGTCTAAGTGGCGCAAGGACTTTTTCTTTACCAGCTTGTCTACATTTCACATTGTCTAACCATGATTTTGGTGGCTAAATATAAACATTTTCGATCAAACTGTATATGCATGTTGTAATGTGATGTTACAGGAGTGTCATCGGAAGAATTCTGAGAAGGTTAGTGAAAAAATTAATATCTTTTGGAGATGTTGACTTTTATCGCTCACTTTGGCTAGAATCAATGCTGGGCTGCTAATTGCTATGTGCTAAGCTAATATAACGATTTATTGTGTTTTCGCTGTAAGACACTTAGAAAATCTGAAATATTGTCTGTATTCACAGGATCTGTGTCTTTCGATTCGTGTATGCTGTGTATTTTTACGAAATGTTTGATGATTAGTAAGTAGGTAAACACGTTGCTCTAAGTAGTTTTTCTATTCCATTTGTGACGGTGGGTGCAATTGTAACTTATGCCATCTACCTGAAATATGCACTTTTTTCTAACAAAACCTATCCCATACCATAAATATGTTATCAGACTGTCATCTAATGAGTTTTTTTGTTGGTTAGGGGCTATAAATATCTTAGTTTAGCCGAATTGGTGATGGCTACTGGTGTTGGTGGACAAATAAAAGATGGTGGATTATGCTAATGTGTTTTTAGGTAATAGATGTACATCTTTACATATTGTGTCTTCCCTATAAAACATTTAAAAAATCGGACATGTTGACTGGATTCACAAGATCTGTGTCTTTCATTAGCTGTATTGGACTTTAATTTGTGAAAGTTAAATATTTAAAAAAAAATATTTTTTTTGAATTTCGCGGCACTGGTTTTTCAGTGGGGGGGGGGGGGGTGTGCCGCTAGCGCCACGCTGATCCTAGACAGGTTAATATCTATCCATAGTCACTTTACGCATATGTCACAATCGTCGTCCTCCTCATCTGAGGAGGAGTAGTAAGAAGGATCGGAGGACCAAAATGCAGCGTGATGATTATCCATTTTAATTAGAAAACTTGAAAACAAACAACAAAACAATAAACGGACAAACGAACAAAAACACAACAGTCCCGTATGGTGACATACAAAAAGACACAGAAACAGGAACAATCACCCACAACCCACAATACAATTCAGGCTACCTAAATATGGCTCCCAATCAGAGACAACGACAAACACCTGCCTCTGATTGAGAACCATATCAGGCCAAACACATAGAAATAGACAAACTAGACATACAACATAGAATGCCCACTCATATCACACCCTGACCAAAAACAAAACATAGAAACATACAAAGCAAACTATTGTCAGGGCGTGACAGCATACCTACATGTACAACTGACCAAGACTAACCTATACCCCTGCACATTGACTCTGTACCGGTACCCCCTGTATATAGCCTCGTTATTTTTATTTTATTGTGTTACTTTTTATTTTGCTTTAGTTATTTAGTAAATATTTTCTTTAGGATGTTTTTAACATAAATCTTCAATAATGTTCCAACCGGAGAATTCCTTTGTCTTCAGAATTGCAATGGAACTCAAGCTAACTCTCACATGAACGTGAATGGTCAGAGCATGGTCAGCGAATGGCCAGCGCATGGTCAGCGAATGGCAGACCTATCTCAATCCCCTCTCATTCGCCTTCACAGTAGAAGCATCAAACAAGGTTCTAAAAGACTGTTGACATCTGGTGGAAGCCTTAGGAAGTGCAACATGACCCCATTTCCACTGTATCTTGTTTTTAGTTCTATATTTTTTGAATGGGGCATGCTTATTTAAGATGGAGAGTAAAGCACTTTTGAAGAGCAACCAGGCATCCTCTACTGTCGGGAAAGAGTTGAAAAACGAAAAACCTCAGATTTCCCACTTCCTGGTTGGATTTCTTCTCTGGTTTTTGCCATATGCCATACGAGTTCTGTTATACTCACAGACATCATTCAAACAGTTTTAGAAACTTCATAGTGTTTTCTATCCTAATAATATGCATATCCTATC
>NC_074672.1:48771606-48775779 GCF_029448725.1 Salvelinus fontinalis | reverse complement strand
ATGAGAGAGAGAGACAGAGAGAGAGAGAGAGAGAGAGAGAGAGAGAGAGAGAGAGACAGAGAGAGTAGTTGTTGTTGTAGTTGTTGTTAATGGTAATCCCATGTCCACTACTACTGTTATTATTACTGTTGGTCCCACCATTTATTTATATATATATATATATATATATTTTGTATATATATACACATATATTTGATTTTTATTTTCGATATGTATGCTTTGACAATGTAAGTAATAACGAACTTGCCATGTCAATAAAGTCAATTGAATTGAATTGAATTGAATTGAGTACAGAACAAACAGTATGTGTTGATGCTTCTAAAAAATTGTAAAAGTAGTATCTTTGGAATGTTGTTTACTTGTTTACTTGTTAACATCTCGCCCCTACCCCGGACAACAGCACTGCCCTCCCCTCTGCTACTCGCCCAAGCCTTCCCCATTTCTCTTTCTCCCAAATACAGTCAGCTGATGTTCTTAATGAGCTGCAAAATCTGGACCCTTACAAATCAGCCGGGCTAGATAATCTGGACCCTTTCTTTCTAAAACTATCTGCTGAAATTGTTGCCACCCCTATTACTAGCCTCTTCAACCTCTCTTTCGTGTCGTCTGAGATCCCCAAAGATTGGAAAGCAGCTGCGGTTATCCCCCTCTTCAAAGGGGGGGACACCCTTGACCCTAACTGCTACAGACCAATACCTATCCTACCCTGCCTTTCTAAGGTCTTCGAAAGCCAAGTCAACAAACAGATTACCGACCATTTCGAATCACACCACACCTTCTCCGCTATGCAATCTGGTTTCAGAGCTGGTCATGGGTGCACCTCAGCCACGCTCAAGGTCATAAACGATATCGTAACCGCCATCGATAGGAAACAATACTGTGCAGCCGTATTCATTGACCTGGCCAAGGCTTTTGACTCTGTCAATCACCACATCCTTATTGGCAGACTCGACAGCCTTGGTTTCTCTAATGATTGCCTCGCCTGGTTCACCAACTACTTCTCTGATAGAGTTCAGTGTGTCAAATCGGAGGGTCTGTTGTCCGGGCCTCTGGCAGTCTCTATGGGGGTGCCACAGGGTTCAATTCTTGGACCGACCCTCTTCTCTGTTTACATCAATGATGTCGCTCTTGCTGCTGGTGATTCTCTGATCCACCTCTACGCAGACGACACTATTCTGTATACTTCTGGCCCTTCTTTTGACACTGTGTTAACAACCCTCCAGGCGAGCTTCAATGCCATACAACTCTCCTTCCGTGGCCTCCAACTGCTCTTAAATACAAGTAAAACCAAATGCATGCTCTTCAACCGATCGCTGCCTGCTCCTGCCCGCCTGTCCAACATCACTACTTTGGACGGCTCTGACTTAGAATATGTGGACAACTACAAATACCTAGGTGTCTGGTTAGACTGTAAACTCTCCTTCCAGACCCACATCAAACATCTCCAATCCAAAGTCAAATCTAGAATTGGCTTCCTATTCCGCAACAAAGCATCCTTTACTCATGCTGCCAAACATACCCTTGTAAAACTGACCATCCTACCAATCCTCGACTTCGGTGATGTCATTTACAAAATAGCCTCCAAAACCCTACTCAATAAATTGGATGCAGTCTATCACAGTGCCATCCGTTTTGTCACCAAAGCCCCATATACTACCCACCACTGCGACCTGTACACTCTCGTTGGCTGGCCCTCGCTTCATACTCGTCGCCAAACCCACTGGTTCCAGGTCATCTACAAGACCCTGCTAGGTAAAGTCCCCCCTTATCTCAGCTCGCTGGTCACCATAGCAGCACCTACCTGTAGCACGCGCTCCAGCAGGTATATCTCTCTAGTCACCCCCAAAACCAATTCTTCCTTTGGACGCCTCTCCTTCCAGTTCTCTGCTGCCAATGACTGGAACGAACTACAAAAATCTCTGAAACTGGAAACACCTATCTCCCTCACTAGCTTTAAGCACCAGCTGTCAGAGCAGCTCATAGATTACTGCACCTGTACATAACCCATCTACAATTTAGCCCAAACAACTACCTCTTTACCTACTGTATTTATTTATTAATTTATTTTGCTCCTTTGCACCCCATTATTTCTGTCTCTACTTTGCACTTTCTTCCAATGCAAACCAACCATTCCAGTGTTTTTTAGTTTTTATTTTACTTGCTGTGTTGTACTCACTTCGCCTCAATGGCCTTTTTATATTTTATTTATTTATACATATATCTGTTTGCCTTCACCTCCCTTATCTCACCTCACTTGCTCACATTGTATATAGACTTATTTTTTTTTCACTGTATTATTGACTATATGTTTGTTTTTACTCCATGTGTAACTATGTGTTGTTGTATGTGTCGAACTGCTTTGCTTTATCTTGGCCAGGTCGCAATTGTAAATGAGAACGTGTTCTCAATTTGCCTACCTGGTTAAATAAAGGTTAAATAAATAAAATAAATAAAAACATGGTCTGGTCTCAACAACATTTAGTTTCCAACTCTCTGATTTGATTCAAGAAGTAGAAGTATGCTGGTCTGACACACACACACACACACACACACACACACACACACACACACACACACACACACACACACACACACACACACACACACACACACACACACACACACACACACACACACACACACACACACACACACACACACACACAGAGAGAAGTGTGAAGCATACACAAACACAGAGGGAGTGTTTATTATGTCTAATTCAGGCTGAAGTTCCTGCTTGGTGACTCATTGCCGACGAACACAGATATGACTGAAATGGAGCCATTCACATTTGACAAAGGACAGACCTAACATTTCTCTTGTCATATCCTATTAACTTTACTGAGGATAAATGCACTTACTATGACTGTGATACGTAGTTGTACCCACCTAGCTATCATTACGATGAATGCACTGACGGCACGTCTCTCTGGATCAGAAAGTCTGCTAAATGATTCACTACTGTAGTGGCTCTGGACAAGAGAGTCTGCTAAATGACTCACTACTGTAGTGACTCTGGATAAGAGAGTCTGCTAAATGACTCACTACTGTAGTGGCTCTGGATCAGAGAGTCTGCTAAATGACTCACTACTGTAGTGGTTCTGGATCAGAGAGTCTGCTAAATGACTCACTACTGGTGTGGCTCTGGATCAGAGAGTCTGCTAAATGACTCACTACTGTAGTGTCTCTGGGTAAGAGAGTCTGCTAAATGACTCACTACTGTAGTGGCTCTGGATAAGAGAGTCTGCTAAATGAATCACTACTGTAGTGACTCTGGATCAGAGAGTCTGCTAAATGACTCACTACTGTAAGTGGCTCTGGATGAGATCAGAATATGTTCTACGCTAGATTCCTTAGAGAGAACACTTCAGATCAGATCTGGATTTGAGTAAAAATCACCTCTGTGAATCCAGCTATGATAGTCCCTCTTTTCCACAGAGACTGTCTGTGTTCCAAGTGGCACCTTATTCCCTTTCTAGGGCACTCATTTTGATCAGAATTCACAGGTGGCTCATAGCACTAAATAGGGACTATGGTTTAATTTGGGATGCAAACAGTGGAGGGTGGAGAGACACTCAAGAAGACATAGGGTTGAAGTTGGAAGTTTACATACACTTTAGCCAAATACATTTAAACTCAGTTTTTCACAATCCTTGTAAAAAAAAAAAGCCCTATCTGTCACGCCCTGACCTCTGTTCTCTATGGTATAGTAGGTCAGGGCGTGACTAGTTCTAGTCTTTTCATTTCATGTTGGTGTAACAGTATAACTTTAGTCCGTCCCCTCGCCCCGACCCGGGCGCAAACCAGGGACCCTCTGCACACATCAACAACAGTCACCCACAAAGCATCGTTACCCATCGCTCCACAAAAGCTGCGGGGAACCATTACTTCAAGGTCTCAAAGCGAGTGACGTCACCGTTTGAAAGGCTATTAGCGCGCACCACCGCTAACTAGTTATCCATTTCACATCGGTTACATTGGTGCTCTTGGTATGGTTCCCAATTAGAGGCAGCTGATGTCCGTTTCCTTAAGTTCTCCATTTTTCCCACAATGGGTTGTGGGATATTGTTTTGTGTATGTGCATGTAGCACCACGGATGTCACGTTTCGTTGTTTGTTTATTGGTTTGTTTAGAAGTTGTCACTTTATTAAAATATGTGGAACTCAACACACG
>NC_074672.1:48756606-48769106 GCF_029448725.1 Salvelinus fontinalis | reverse complement strand
GTAAATATTCTACTCCCAAATGTTCCAAAGGAATAGAGACATTTAAAATGTCATATTATGGCTATATACAGTGTTGTAACAATGTGCAAATAGTTAAAGTACCAACAAACAAACAAAAAATATATATATATGTAAATATTGGTTGTATTTACAATGGTTCTTGTTCTTCACTGGTTGCCCTTTTCTTGTGACAACAGGTCACACATCTTGCTGCTGTGATGGAACACTGTGGTATTTCACCCAATAGATATGGGAGTTGGTCAAAATTGGATTTGTTTTTGAATTCTGTGTAATCTGAGGGAAATTTGTGTCTCTAATATGGTCATACATTTGGCAGGAGGTTAGGAAGTGCAGCTCAGTTTCCACCTCATTTTGTGGGCAGTGTGCACATAGCCTGTCTTCTCTTGAGAGCCATGTCTGCCTACGGCAGCCTTTCTCAATAGCAAGGCTATGCTCACTGAGTCTGTACATAGTCAAAGCTTTCCTTAAGTTTGGAGTCAGTTACAGTGGACAGGATTCTGCCACTGTGTACTCTCTGTTTAGGGCCAAATAGCATTCTAGTTTGCCAAAAATGTTTGTTAATTCTTTCCAATGTGTCAAGTAATTGTCTTTTTTTTTTCTCATGATTTGGTTGGGTCTAATTGTGCTGTTGTCCTGGGGCTCTGTGGGGTGTGTTTGTGTTTGTGAACAGAGCCCTAGGACCAGCTTGCTTAGGGGACTCTTCTCCAGGTTCATCTCTCTGTAGGGGATGGCTTTGTTATGGAAGGTTTGGGAATCGCTTCCTTTTAGGTGTTTGTAGAATTTAACGTCTCTTTTCTGGATTTTGATAATTAGTGGGTATTGGCCTCATTCTGCTCTGCATGCATTATTTTGTTTTTTTAATGTTATGCACATGGTTGAGGTGAGCTGGTAGTTGGGGTGAGCGGACCCCAGACCTCACAACCATAAAGGGCAATGGGTTCTATAACTGATTCAAGCATTTTTTGCCAGATCCTAATTGGTGTGTTGAATTTTATGTTCCTTTTGATGGCATAGAAGGCTCTTCTTGCCTTGTCTCTCAGATCATTCACAGCTTTGTGGAAGTTACCTGTGGCGCTGATGTTTAGGCTGAGGTATATATCTGGAGGGTTTTGTGCTCTAGTACAGCGGTGTCTAAATGGAATTTGTATAGGACCATTTTTGGAACATCATTATTTTGGTCTTACTGAGATTTACTGTCAGGGCCCAGGTCTGACAGAATCTGTGCAGAAGATCTAGGTGCTGCTGTAGGCCCTCCTTGGTTGGTGACAGAAGCACCAGATCATCAGCAAACTGTAGACATTTGACGTCAGATTATAGTAGGGTCAGTCCGGGTGCTGCAGACTGTTCTAGTGCCCTCGCCAATTAGTTGATGTACATACAGTGGGGAGAACAAGTGTTTGATACACTGCTGATTTTGCAGGTTTTCCTACTTACAAAGCATGTAGAGGTCTGTAACACTTCAACTGTGATAGACGGAATCTAAAACAAAAATCCAGAAAATCACATTGTAGGATTTTTAAGTAATTAATTTGCATTTGGGAGGACTTCACCTTATAATTAAAGTGACAGCCATTGAAAATAGTGGTAGGCTGGAATGTTTTTTTGGGGGGGATGGTTTGTCCTCGGGGTTTCGCCTGCCATATCAGTTCTGTTATACTCACATACATTATTTTAATAGTTTTAGAAACTTTAGAGTGTTTTCTATCCAGATATACCAATATGCATATCCTAGCTTCTGGGCCTGAGTAACAGGCAGTTTCCTTTGGGCACGCTTCTCATCCGGACGTGAAAATACTGCCCCCTACCCAAGAGAGGATATGTTTTTAATGGTTGTTCTTTGTTTTAGGGACAAAAATATTGGAGAAGTGATTTATCCATACATCTCCGTTTTGGATAGATAACTCTTTGTGTTGTTGTTTGTTTAGTGTTTTCCAATATTCCCAGAATTGGTTCGATTCTATGGATTCTTCAATTACATTGAGCTAATTTCTGACGTGCTGTTCCTTCTTTTTCCATAGTGTATTTCTGCATTGTTTTAGTGATTCACCAGAGTGAAGGCGTAGACTCAGGTTTTCGGGGTCTATGTTTTTGGTTGGATAGGTTTCTCAATTTCTTTTCTTAGGTTTTTGCATTCTTTATCAAACCGTTTGTCATTGTTGTTAATTTTCTTAGGTTTTCTGCTTGAAATTAGTTGATTTAATGGGGAAGCTGAGAGGTCAAATAAACTGTTAAAGTTTTCTACTGCCAAGTTTACACCTTCACTATTACAGTGAAATATTTTGTCCAGGAAGTTGTCTGAAAGGGATTTGGTATTTGGTATTTTGTTAGGATCCCCATTAGCTTTTGCAAAGGCAGCAGCTAGTCTTCCTGGGGTCCACACCAAACATGAAACATGCCATAATACAGAACAATAACAGACAAGAACAGCTCAAGGACAGAACTATATAAAAACAATTAAAGGCTAAAGGCACACGTAGCATACATATCATTATCAATACGTACACATAAACTATCTAGGTCAAATAGGGGAGAAGCGTTGTGCCGTGAGGTGTTGCTTTATCTGTTTATTGAAACCAGGTTTGCTGTTTATTTGAGCAATATGAGATGGAACGGAGTTCCGTGCAATAAGGGCTCTATATAATACTGTATGCTTTTTTCAATTTGTTCTGGATTTGGGGACTGTGAAAAGACCCCTGGTGGCACGTCTGGTGTGGTAAGTCTTTGTGTCAAAGCTGTGTGTTAGTTGACAATGCAAATGTGGGATTTTCAACACATTAATATTTCCTATAAAAATAACAAGTGATGCAGTCAGTCTCTCCTCAACTCTTATCCAAGAGAGACTGGCTGCATAGTATTAACAAACTATAGTGTTGGCAAGTCGGTTAGGACGTCTACTTTGTGCATGACACAAGTCATTTTTTCAAACAATTGTTTACAGACAGATTATTTCACTTATAATTCACTAAATCACAATTCCAGTAGGTCAGAAGTTTACATACACTAAGTTGACTGTGCCTTTAAACAGCTTGGAAAATTCCAGAAAATTATGTCATGGCTTTAGAACCTTCTGATAGGCTAATTGACATCATTTGAGTCAATTGGAGGTGTACCTGTGGATGTATTTCAAGGCATATCTTCAAACTCTGTGCCTCTCTGCTTGACATCATGGGAAAATCAAAAGAAATCAGCAAAGACCTCAGAAAGAAATTGTAGACCTTCACAAGTCTGGTTCATCCTTTGGAGCAATTTCCAAAAGCCTGAAGGTACCAAGTTTATCTGTACAAACAATAGTACGCAAGTATAAACACCACGGGACCATGCAGCCGTCATACTGCTCAGGAAGGAGACATGTTCTGTCTCCTAGAGATGAACGTACTTTGGTGTGAACAGTGCAAATTAATTCCAGAACAACAGCAAAGGACCTTGTGAAGAAACAGGTACAAAAGTATCTATATCCACAGTAAAACGAGTCCTATATCGACATAACCTGAAAGGCCGCTCAGCAAGGAAGAAGCCACTGCTACAAAACCACCATAAATCAGCCAGACTATGGTTTGCAACTGCACATGGGGACAAAGAACATACTTTTTGGAGAAATGTCCTCTGGTCTGATGAAACTAAAATATAACTGTCTGGCCATAATGACCATCGTTATGTTTGGAGGACAAAGGGGGGAGGAGGCTTCCAAGCCAAAGAACACCATCCCAACCGTGAAGCATGGGGGTGGCAGCATCATGTTGTGGGGGTGCTTTGCTGCAGGAGGGACTGGTGCAATTCACAAAATAGATGGCATCATGAGGGAGGAAAATTATGTGGATATATTGAAGCAACATCTCAAGACATCAGTCAAGAAGTTAAAGCTTGGTCGCAAACGGGTCTTCCAAATGGACAATGACCTCAAGCATACTTCCAAAGTTGTAGCAAAATGGCTTAAGGACAACAAAGTTAAGGTGTTGGAATGGCCATCACAAAGCCCTGACCTCAATCCCGTAGAAAATTTGTGGGCAGAACTGAAAAAGCGTGTGCGAGCAAGGAGGCCTACAAACCTGACTCAGTTACACCAGCTCTGTCAGGAGGAATGGGCCCAAGTTATTGTGGGAAGCTTGTGGAAGGCTCCCCGAAACGTTTGACCCAAGTTAAACAATTTAAAGGCAATGCTACCAAATGCTAATTGAGTATATGTAAACTTCTGACCCACTGGGAATGTGATGAAAGAAATAAAAGCTTATCTCTACTATTATTAATCTGACATTTCACATTCTTAAAATAAAGTGGTGATCCTAACTTTTTTATTTATTTATTTTTTATTTATTTTACCGTTATTTTACCAGGTAAGTTGACTGAGAACACGTTCTCATTTGCAGCAACGACCTGGGGAGTAGTTACAGGGGAGAGGATGGGGATGAATGAGCCAATTATAAACTGGGGATTATTAGGTGACCATGATGGTGTGAGGGCCAGATTGGGAATTTAGCCAGGACACCGGGGTTAACACCCCTACTCTTACGATAAGTGCCATGGGATCTTTAATGACCTCAGAGAGTCAGGACACCCGTTTAACGTCCCATCCGAAAGACGGCACCCTACACAGGGCAGTGTCCCCAATCACTGCCCTGGGGCATTGGGATATTTTTTAGACCAGAGGAAAGAGTGCCTCCTACTGGCCCTCCAACACCACTTCCAGCAGCATCTGGTCTCCCATCCAGGGACTGACCAGGACCAACCCTGCTTAGCTTCAGAAGCAAGCCAGCAGTGGTATGCAGGGTGGTATGCTGCACAGATGTATGCTGCTGACCTAACACAGGGAATTTTCACATACAAACTGAGTTTAAATGTATTTGGCTAAGGTGTATGTCAACTTCCGACTTCAATTGTAGTTAGCAGCTAGGCTATCTGCTATGCCCAATAGCTCCTCACACCCTTGGATGGCAGGATGACTGGACAGACAGTAGCAGTCCCAGCAACAGATGCCAAATGCATCACGGGATCCAAACTAAAACAATTTGCTCGCTATTAAAAAACTTTCCAATATACTTTGAAAACAAAAGCTTTTCAAAACAACAAACTGAGCTCTCCCTCGGTCCCCGTTCAACAGGAAGTGACGTGAGCGGACTTTGTTGTTGTCTAATAATTTTTAGGGAAGGTTTCTACACTACTTTCCTTCCATCTAATGCATTTCTTAATATTATTCAGTTCCTTTGGCTTTTTTAACTTTCACACATTAACAAGTCCAATACAGCAAATGAAAGATACACATCTTGTGAATCCAGTCAACATGTCTGATTTTTAAAATGTTTTACAGCGAAAACACCACATATATTTATGTTAGCTCACCACCAAATACAAAAAAGGACAGACATTTTTCACAACACAGTTAGCATGCACAAAGCCAACCTATCTAACCAAGAACCAACCAAACTAACCAAGAAACAACTTCATCAGATGACAGTCTTATAACATGTTATACAATAAATCTATGTTTTGTTCGAAAAATGTGCATATTCCAGGTATAAATCAGTTTTACATTGCAGCTAATATCACAGCTACCGTCAGAAATAGAACCGAAGCAGCCAGAGTAATTACAGACACCAACGTCAAATACCTAAATACTCATCATGAAACATTTCTGAAAAATCGATGTTGTACAGCAAATTAAAGACAAAATCTTGTGAATCCAGCCAATATTTCCGATTTTTTAAGTGTTTTACAGCGAAAACACAATATAGCATTATATTAGCTTACTACAATAGCCTACCACACTACCGCATTCATTCATTAAGGCGCGTTAGCGATAGCAATAGGCACGTTAGCGATAGCGAATAAACCAGCAAAATATATATAATCTTTGACTAACCTTGATAAGCTTCATCAGATGACAGTCCTATAACATCAGGTTATTCATACACTTATGTTTTGTTCGAAAATGTGCATATTTAGAGCTGAAATCAGTGGTTATACATTGTGCTAACGTAGCATCTTTTTCCCAGAATGTGCAGATATTTTTTATGGCACTTCAACTATTCTAACCAAATAACTATTCATAAACGTTAGTAGAAAATACATGTTGTATAGGAAATGATAGATACACTAGTTCTTAATGCAATCGCCGTGTTAGAATTCTAAAAATAACTTCATTACGACATCCAGCTTAGTTATAGCGAGAGAATACCCAAACTCTGGGCGCAAACGACTAGTACAACATGTTCGACAGATATATGAAATAACATCATAAAATGGGTCCTACTTTTGATGATCTTTCATCAGAATGTTGTACAAGGGGTCCTTTGTCGGGAACAATCGTTGTTTGGATTTAGAATGTCCTCTTCTCCAGTCTATTAGCACGGAAAGCTAGCAAAGTGGCTCTAAGCTGTCCTTCCTGAACAAAAGCACACAACGCAACACGCCTAACGTTCCGAATAAATTTCAATAATCTAATAAAACTATATTGAAAAAACATACTTTACGATGATATTGTCACATGTATCAAATAAAATCAAAGCCGGAGATATTAGTCGTCCATAACGACAGCTTATCAGAAGGCAAATCCAGGTCCCTTCACGCGCTCTCCAGAAAACAGGAAACTGGTGACACGTCATGCCGAGAGCTATTATTCGACCCCAGATCAAGTTACACACTCCATTTCTTCTCTCACTGCCTGTCGACATCTAGTGGAAGACGTATGAAGTGCATGTATACTGATATATATGAAGCCCATTAATAGACAGGGCCCTAGAACAGTGCATCGATTTCAGATTTTCCACTTCCTGTCAGGAAGTTTGCTGCAAAAGGAGTTCTGTTTTTCTCACAGATATAATTCAAAACGGTTTTAGAAACTAGAGAGTGTTTTCTATCCAATAGTAATAATAATATGCATATTGTACGATCAAGAATTGAGTACGAGGCCGTTTAAATTGGGCACGATTTTCCCCCAAAGTGAAAACAGCGCTCTCTGTCCTCAACAGGTTAATATTATTCAGTTCCTTTGGCTTTGATATCTCATGATTGAGTATTGCTCTGTTCATGTAGAATGTGGTTTTGCTGTGATCTGATAGGGGTGTCATTGGGTTCTGTCTCTCTCTCTCTCTCTCTCCCTCTCCATATCTCTCTGGGTAGATAATCTACTGCACATCATTATACTGCAGCCTGTTACTATTTGTCTGGTCTGGTTCCACCTGGGTCAGATAGGGGGCGTGTAATGTGGTCTGGTTCCACCTGGGTCAACTAGAGGGCGTGTAATCTGGTCTGGTTCCACCTGGGTCAGCTAGGGGGTGTGTAATTTGGTCTGGTTCCACCTGGGTCAGCTAGGAGGTGTGTAATTTGGTCTGGTTCCACCTGGGTCAGCTAGAGGGCGTATAATATGGTCTGGTTCCACCTGGGTCAGATAGGGGGTGTGTAATATTTGAATCCAAGATGGCGTAGCAGTCAGATGTCCATTGTCCTCGTCTTGTCCCGTGTATATATATTTTATATATTTTTCTTCGCATATCTTTTTATATATATATTATTTTCTTCTTAAAAACTCAACTTCAAAACACTCTCCTGCAACCCACCTCACCAAATGTGGTGCGGATCTGTTTTTTTTTCTTCCTCAAAAGTATTATTCACCTCGTATCCGAAATCTACAACAGAAGCTAACCAGAAGTTAGCCAGCTCACAAGCTAACGTTAGTAGTTCAGCTAACCACAGCTAGCGCTCATCAGCTATCCTTTAGCTCGGAAAACTATTGCCAGTTTCGTACAACGCGACTCAGACCAGAGCATACCAGACCTATTTTCTCTCCATATCCCCGGATTTTTACCTCAAGCTCTGGACACTTACACCTGGATCTTGCAGCTAACTAGCTGCTATCCGAGTGACTATCGGCTAACATCAATTCCGGAGCAAACACCAATTATCCCGGAGCTAGCCAGCTGAAGAGTTCCATCAGCCACTCCTGGGCTACAATCACCTATCCGGACCCGTTTTACTGCCGATGCGGAGCCCCACCGGGCCTTCACGACTGGGATACCGACGTTATCTGCCCGAGGGAGTATTTCAACCGACCCCTCTTTTGCGACGTAACCTGAACGTCCATATACTAACTGCGGCCCGCTAATCGTTAGCTGTCTTGAGCATATCGGCTGCTATCTGAACAGGTCTATCGAACAATCTTCTTAGGCCACTATAACTATTTTGACAATTGGATTGGTCCCCTCTACCACACGGAACCCCACTAATCTACCGAGGGAATTGCACGGCGTGGCTAAAAACAGACCTCCATCTTCTGCTAGCTTGCTACCCATGACTAGCTGTCTGAATCACGAAGCTAGCACCAGTTAGCAAACACAATTCTACAACTCACAACCTCTCTTTCGCCACCGCCATCCGGCTTGGATTCTCTGTCGACACGACCACGTCTGGTCTGCAGACAAATACCCCATCCGCTGTGCCCTCAACCGGCCTCCGTCTGAGCAGACCCCCTCCGTCTGAGCAGACCACCCCCCCGGGCTACTAACTTTAAACGCCGCGGGCTAGCTTAGTGGAGGCCTCACTACTCCATCTACGGCTGCCCCTGGACACTATGATCACTTGGCTACATAGCTTATGCCTGCTTGACTGTCCATTAATTCACGGTACTCCATTCTGTTTATTTGTGTTTTATCTGTCGGCTCTGTGCCTTAACTCAGGATCTGTGTGTAGTTAATCCGACCCTCTCTGCCCAGTCGTCGCCATTTTTACCTTCTGTTGCTGTGTTAGCTGACTAGCTGCTGTTATCTGACCTGCTGTTTTAGCTAGCTATCCCAATCATGACCTGCAATCACTTTATGCCTTATTGTATGTCTCTCTCAAATATCAATATGCCTTGCATACTGTTGTTCAGGCTAGTTATCATTGTTTTGGTTTGCAATGGACCCCGTAGTTCCACTCTCCGTACCTCTGATACCTCCTTTGTCCCACCCCCCACACATGCGGTGACCTCACCCATTGAGACCAGCATGTCCAGAGATACAACCTCTCTTATCATCACCCAGTGCCTGGGCTTGCCTCCGCTGTACCCGTGCCCCACCATACCTTGGTCTGCACATTATGCCCAGAATCTATTCTACCACGCCCATAAATCTGCTCCTTTTATTCCTTGTCCCCAACGCTCTAGGCGACCAGTTTTGATAGCCTTTAGCCGCACCCTCATCCTACTACTCCTCTGTTCCTCGGGTGATGTGGAGGTAAACCCAGGCCCTGCATGTCAGTCACCCCCAGTCACCCTCATTTGTTGACTTCTGTGATCGAAAAAGCCTTGGCCTCATGCATGTCAACATCAGAATCCTCCTCCCTAAGTTTGCCTTACTCACCGCTTTAGCACACTCTGCCAACCCTGATGTCCTTGCCGTGTCTGAATCCTGGCTTAGGAAGGCCACCAAAAACTCTGAGATTTCCATACCCAACTATAACACTTTCCGTCAAGATAGAACTGCCAAAGGGGGAGGAGTTGCAATCTACTGCAGAGATAGCCTGCAAAGTTCTGTCATACTTTCCAAGTCTATGCCCAAACAGTTCGAACTTCTAATTTTAAAAATTAATCTCTCCAGAAATAAGTCTCTCACTGTTACCGCCTGCTACCGACCCCCCTCAGCTCCCAGCTGTGCCCTGGACACCATCTGTGAATTGATCGCTCCCCATCTAGCTTCAGAGTTTGTTCTGTTAGGTGACCTAAACTGGGATATGCTTAACACCCCGGCAGTCCTACAATCTAAGCTTGATGCCCTCAATCTCACACAAATCATCAAGGAACCCACCAGGTACAACCCTAAATCCGTAAACATGGGCACCCTAATAGACATTATCCTGACCAACTTGCCCTCCAAATACACCTCTGCTGTCTTCAATCAAGATCTCTGCGATCACTGCCTCATTGCCTGTATCCGCCACGGGTCCACTGTCAAACGCTCCCTGAAACACTTCTGCGAGCAGGCCTTTCTAATCGACCTGGCCCGGGTACCCTGGAAGGATATTGACCTCATCCCGTCAGTTGAGGATGCCTGGTCATTCTTTAAAAGTTACTTCCTCACCATATTAGACAAGCATGCTCCGTTCAAAAAATGCAGAACCAAGAACAGATATAGCCCTTGGTTCACTCCAGACCTGACTGCCCTCGACCAGCACAAAAACATCCTGTGGCGAACTGCAATAGCATCGAAGAGCCCCCGTGATATGCAACTGTTCAGGGAAGTCAGGAACCAATACACGCAGTCAGTCAGGAAAGCAAAGGCCAGCTTTTTCAAGCAGAAATTTGCATCCTGTAGCTCTAACTCCAAAAAGTTCTGGGATACTGTAAAGTCCATGGAAAACAAGAGCACCTCCTCCCAGCTGCCCACTGCACTGAGGCTAGATAACACGGTCACCACTGATAAGTCCGTGATAATCGAAAACTTCAACAAACATTTCTCAATGGCTGGCCATGCCTTCCACCTGGCGACTCCAACCTTGGCCAGCAGCCCCGCCCCCCCCGCTGCTACTCGCCCAAGCCTCCCCAGCTTCTCCTTTACCCATATCCAGATAGCAGATGTTCTGAAAGAGCTGGAAAACCTGGACCCATACAAATCAGCTGGGCTTGACAATCTGGACCCCCTATTTCTGAAACTGTCCGCCGCCATTGTCGCACCCCCTATTACCAGCCTGTTCAACCTCTCCTTCGTATCATCTGAGATCCCCAAGGATTGGAAAGCTGCCGCTGTCATTCCCCTCTTCAAAGGGGGAGACACCCTGGACCCAAACTGTTACAGACCTATATCCATCCTGCCCTGCCTTTCTAAGGTCTTCGAAAGCCAAGTCAACAAACAGATCACTGACCATCTCGAATCCCACCGTACCTTCTCCGCTGTGCAATCCGGTTTCCGAGCCGGTCACGGGTGCACCTCAGCCACGCTCAAGGTACTAAACGATATCATAACCGCCATCGATAAAAGACATTACTGTTCAGCCGTCTTCATCGACCTGGCCAAGGCTTTCGACTCTGTCAATCACCATATTCTTATCGGCAGACTCAATAGCCTCGGTTTTTCTAATGACTGCCTTGCCTGGTTCACCAACTACTTTGCAGACACAGTTCAGTGTGTCAAATCGGAGGGCATGTTGTCCGGTCCTCTGGCAGTCTCTATGGGGGTACCACAGGGTTCAATTCTCGGGCCGACTATTTTCTCTGTATACATCAATGATGTTGCTCTTGCTGCGGGCGATTCCCTGATCCACCTCTACGCAGACGACACCATTCTGTATACTTCCGGCCCTTCCCTGGACACTGTGCTATCTAACCTCCAAATGAGCTTCAATGCCATACAACACTCCTTCCGTGGCCTCCAACTGCTCTTAAATGCTAGTAAAACCAAATGCATGCTTTTCAACCGTTCGCTGCCTGCATCCGCACGCCCGACTAGCATCACCACCCTGGACGGTTCCGACCTAGAATATGTGGACATCTATAAGTACCTAGGTGTCTGGCTAGACTGCAAACTCTCCTTCCAGACTCATATCAAACATCTCCAATCCAAAATCAAATCTAGAGTCGGCTTTCTATTCCGGAACAAAGCCTCCTTCACTCACGCCGCCAAACTTACCCTAGTAAAACTGACTATCCTACCGATCCTCGACTTCGGCGATGTCATCTACAAAATAGCTTCCAATACTCTACTCAGCAAACTGGATGCAGTTTATCACAGTGCCATCCGTTTTGTTACTAAAGCACCTTATACGACCCACCACTGCGACCTGTATGCCCTAGTCGGCTGGCCCTCGCTACATGTTCGTCGTCAGACCCACTGGCTCCAGGTCATCTACAAGGCTATGCTAGGTAAAGTGCCGCCTTATCTCAGTTCACTGGTCACGATGGCTACACCCACCCGTAGCACGCGCTCCAGCAGGTGTATCTCACTGATCATCCCTAAAGCCAAAACCTCATTTGGACGCCTTTCCTTCCAGTTCTCTGCTGCCTGCGACTGGAACGAATTGCAAAAATCTCTGAAGTTGGAGACTTTTATCTCCCTCAACAACTTTAAAAATCTGCTATCCGAGCAGCTAACCGATCGCTGCAGCTGTACATAGTCCATCTGTAAACTACCCACCCAATTTACCTACCTCACCCCCATACTGCTTTTATTTATTTACTTTTCTGCTCTTTTGCACACCAGTATCTCTTCTTGCACATGATCATCTGATGATTTATCACTCCAGTGTTAATCTGCTAAATTGTAATTATTCGATGTATTGCCTACCTCATGCCTTTTGCACACATTGTATATAGATTCTCTTTTTCCTACCATGTTATTGACTTGTTTATTGTTTACTCCATGTGTAACTCTGTGTTGTCTGTTCACACTGCTATGCTTTATCTTGGCCAGGTCGCAGTTGCAAATGAGAACTTGTTCTCAACTAGCCTACCTGGTTAAATAAAGGTGAAAAAAAAAAAAAAAAAAAAAAAAAAAATATGACATATCTGTTGTGGTATA
>NC_074672.1:48701606-48751606 GCF_029448725.1 Salvelinus fontinalis | reverse complement strand
AAAAATAGATTAATAAAATTTCACATCCCGATGTAAAGTTGACTGTAGCTACTGTATAGGAAAAGGACTTTGAGCAGGCGCTTAATGTTAAAACACATGATCAGTTCAGCAGATATATATACCCAGATATACCCAGTTAGATATATAGAGGAGCTATTTATCCAGTCAGATATAGATGAGTTATTTACCCAGTCAGATATAGAGGAGTTATTTACCCAGTCAGATATAGAGGAGGTATTTACCCAGTCAGATATAGAGGAGTTATTTACCCAGTCAGATATAGTTATTTACCCAGTCAGATATAGAGGAGTTATTTACCCAGTCAGATATAGAGGAGGTATTTACCCAGTCAGATATAGAGGAGTTATTTACCCAGTCAGATATAGAGGAGGTTATTTACCCAGTCAGATATAGTTATTTACCCAGTCAGATATAGAGTTATTTACCCAGTCAGATATAGAGTTATTTACCCAGTCAGATATAGAGGGGTTATTTACCCAGTCAGATGTAGAGGAGGTTATTTACCCAGTCAGATATAGAGGAGTTATTTACCCAGTCAGATATAGAGGAGTTATTTACCCAGTCAGATATAGAGGAGGTATTTACCCAGTCAGATATAGAGGAGGTTATTTACCCAGTCAGATATAGAGGAGTTATTTACCCAGTCAGATATAGTTATTTACCCAGTCAGATATAGAGGAGTTATTTACCCAGTCAGATATAGAGGAGGTTATTTACCCAGTCAGATATAGAGGAGGTTATTTACCCAGTCAGATATAGAGGAGTTATTTACCCAGTCAGATATAGTTATTTACCCAGTCAGATATAGAGGAGGTTATTTACCCAGTCAGATATAGAGGAGTTATTTACCCAGTCAGATATAGAGGGGTTATTTATCCAGTCAGATATAGAGGAGGTTATTTACCCAGTCAGATATAGTTATTTACCCAGTCAGATATAGAGGAGTTATTTACCCAGTCAGATATAGAGGGGTTATTTATCCAGTCAGATATAGAGGAGTTATTTACCCAGTCAGATATAGAGGAGTTATTTACCCAGTCAGATATAGAGGAGTTATTTACCCAGTCAGATATAGAGGAGTTATTTACCCAGTCAGATATAGAGGAGTTATTTATCCAGTCAGATATAGAGGAGTTATTTACCCAGTCAGATATAGAGGAGTTATTTACCCAGTCAGATATAGAGGAGTTATTTACCCAGTCAGATATAGAGGGGTTATTTACCCAGTCAGATATAGAGGAGGTTATTTACCCAGTCAGATATAGAGGAGTTATTTACCCAGTCAGATATAGAGGGGTTATTTACCCAGTCAGATATAGAGGAGTTATTTACCCAGTCAGATATAGAGGGGTTATTTACCCAGTCAGATATAGAGGGGTTATTTACCCAGTCAGATATAGTTATTTACCCAGTCAGATATAGAGGAGTTATTTACCCAGTCTGATATAGAGGAGTTATTTACCCAGTCAGATATAGAGGAGTTATTTACCCAGTCAGATATAGAGGAGTTATTTACCCAGTCAGATATAGAGGGGTTATTTACCCAGTCTGATATAGAGGAGTTATTTACCCAGTCAGATATAGAGGAGTTATTTACCCAGTCAGATATAGAGGAGTTATTTACCCAGTCAGATATAGAGGAGTTATTTACCCAGTCAGATATAGAGTTATTTACCCAGTCAGATATAGAGGAGTTATTTACCCAGTCAGATATAGAGGAGTTATTTACCCAGTCAGATATAGAGGAGTTATTTACCCAGTCAGATATAGAGGAGTTATTTACCCAGTCAGATATAGAGGAGTTATTTACCCAGTCAGATATAGAGTTATTTACCCAGTCAGATATAGAGGAGTTATTTACCGAGTCAGATATAGAGGAGTTATTTACCCAGTCAGATATAGAGGAGTTATTTACCCAGTCAGATATAGAGGAGTTATTTATCCAGTCAGATATAGAGGAGTTATTTACCCAGTCAGATATAGAGGGGTTATTTACCCAGTCAGATATAGAGGAGTTATTTACCCAGTCAGATATAGAGTTATTTACCCAGTCAGATATAGAGGGGTTATTTACCCAGTCAGATATAGAGGAGTTATTTACCCAGTCAGATATAGAGGAGTTATTTACCCAGTCAGATATAGAGGAGTTATTTACCCAGTCAGATATAGAGGAGTTATTTACCCAGTCAGATGTAGAGGAGGTTATTTACCCAGTCAGATATAGAGGGGTTATTTACCCAGTCAGATATAGAGGAGTTATTTACCCAGTCAGACATAGAGGAGTTATTTACCCAGTCAGATATAGTTATTTACCCAGTCAGATATAGAGGAGTTATTTACCCAGTCAGATATAGTTATTTACCCAGTCAGATATAGAGGAGGTATTTACCCAGTCAGATATAGAGGAGTTATTTACCCAGTCTGATATAGAGGAGGTATTTACCCAGTCTGATATAGAGGAGGTATTTACCCAGTCAGATATAGAGGGGTTATTTACCCAGTCAGATGTAGAGGAGGTTATTTACCCAGTCAGATATAGAGGAGTTATTTACCCAGTCAGATATAGAGGAGTTATTTACCCAGTCAGATATAGTTATTTACCCAGTCAGATATAGTTATTTACCCAGTCAGATATAGAGGAGGTATTTACCCAGTCAGATATAGAGGAGGTTATTTACCCAGTCAGATATAGAGGAGTTATTTACCCAGTCAGATATAGTTATTTACCCAGTCAGATATAGTTATTTACCCAGTCAGATATAGAGGAGGTATTTACCCAGTCAGATATAGAGGAGTTATTTACCCAGTCAGATGTAGAGGAGTTATTTACCCAGTCAGATATAGAGGAGTTATTTACCCAGTCAGATGTAGAGGAGTTATTTACCCAGTCAGATATAGAGAAGGTTATTTACCCAGTCAGATGCAGTGTAGTGACAGTGATGTCTCATGGTCTGACAAACACCACTCTTGCTCTGTACTCCCTGTTCACTTATGGCTGCGCGGCCAGGCACGACTCCAACACCATCATTAAGTTTGCCGATGACAAAACAGTGGTAGGCCTGATCACCGACAACGATGAGACAGCCTACAGGGAAGAGGTCAGAGACCTGACCTTGTGGTGCAAGGACAAGGAGAGATTCTCCCTCAACGTCATTAAGACAAAGGAGATGATTGTGGACTACAGGAAAAGGAGGACCGAGCACACCCCCATTCTCATCGATGGGGCTGTAGAGGAGCAGGTTGAGAGCTTCAAGTTCCTTGGCGTCCACATCAAACTAACTTGTCCAAGCACACCAAGACAGTCGTGAACAAAACCTATGGGTCCTCAGATCCTCAAAAGGTTTTACAGCTGCACCATCGAGATCATCCTGACGGGTTGCGTCACCGCCTGGTATGGCTACTGCTTGGCCTCCGACCGCAAGGCACTACAGAGGGTAGTGCAAACGGCCCAGTACATCACCAAGCTTCCTGCCATCTAGGACCGCTGTACCAGGCAGTGTCAGAAGAAGGCCCTAAAAATTGTCAAAGACATCAGCCACCCTAGTCATAGACTTTTCTCTCTGCTACCGCACAGCAAGCGGTACCGGAGCGCCAAGTCTAGGTCCAAAAGGCTTCTGAACAGCTTCTATCCCCAAGCCGTAAGACTCAAATAGAATATTGCTACCAATATTTTTTGCATTGCCCCCCCTCCCCCCCCCTTCTACGCTGCTCCTACTTTCTGTTATTATCTATGCATAGTCACTTTAATAACTCTACCTACATGTACATATTTCCACAATTACCTCGACACCGGTACCCCCTGCACACTCTGTACCCCCTGTATATAGCCCCGCATTTGTTATTTTACTGCTGCTCTTTAATTATTTGTTATTCTTATCTCTTACTTTCTTAACATTGCATAGTTGGTTAAGGGCTTGTAAGTAAGCATTTCACTGAAGCAAGTAAGGAGGTTTGTTAGGGACAAACAAACAGGTGTACTGCAGGGCTGGATGATGAACAGTAAGCGGAGTCTGAGGTGTGGCCATTGAGGGAGATGTACTGGGTCTGATTAGTGAAAGTACTGTTTGTTTATTATGTGATCATCAGAGACAGTTGTCAGGAAGGACACGTGAATATATCAGAGGATTGGCCCCAAATGGCAGCCATTTGGTTAACAATAGGTTAACCATAATCCTCCTGGGTAAAATCCAGGTTCAGGTTCAGATGAGCTCTCAGCCTTACAGAGTTGGAGCACAGGTTAAAGGTAATAAACCGTAGATTACCTGTTCAGTTTGGAAAGCAGGCTAGATAGTGTTTTTTGAAAAGGAGGGAGGAAGAGGGTCATAATCACACCAGAGAGAAAGAAAGAGGCTTCTTCTAAACATCAGTGAGGTGAAGTGTTTCTTTTTTTTAAATAGCAACTCAGAAATTGTCTTTTGAAGTTCAGGATTGCTCCTTTCAGCTGCCAGGGTTTGTTAAAAAACAAATTCCACTGAATTGAATTTAGCGTTGCATTAAAGAGCTACAGGACTGTCGGAGTTTTCCAGCTACTCGGTTTTTAGAGAGTTTTGAAAGGCAGGCTGTGGAAATGTCCGAGCAAATGTCAGAGATTAAGTGATTATACCTCGAGGGAGGGGAAAAAAACAGAATGACTCCATGTGCTTATTTTGAATTTGTGTGATAGAATTTATTTCTATGTTGAATCCACAATAGAATATATTGTTTAAGTGTCATTCCATGTTTCTACGGGACCTGAGTTTTCAAAAGAGATTGGATTCTTAGGGGTGATTGGACTATTCTGTCCTCTCATTCCTTCTACTATAATAATAAACCCTCTGTCCTATAGACATGTTGGTTGTTGAGCGACAAAACCAAAGTGTGCACAACTATGGGGCAAAACTGACGGGGATGGCTTCGATTGTTGACGACATTTTAAATATATTCCGCCTCCGAATATCTATTGAAAACATAAATACATTTGCACAATGAGCACTTGTTGTCTCTCAAATGCATTGTTACAGTTGTTGTTTAACTATCTAGCAATTTGGATTCATATTAGCATAGATGTGAGAATCAAAACAAGACATGGTATCAAGAACAAGATGCAACCCGCTGAAATGAGACCGCCTACGACACGGCAGCTTCTTGTCCTTGTTGCTAGCTACAGAGCCTTCACAAAGTATTCCTACCCCTTTGACTTTTAATTGTTTTATTTCACCTTTATTTAACCAGGTCGGCCAGTTGAGAACAAGTAGTCATTTACAACTGCGACCTGGTCAAGATAAAGCAAAGCAGTGCGACAAAAAACAACAACACCGAATTACACATAAACAAACATACAGTCAATAACACAATAGAAAAATCTGTATGCAGTGTGTGCAAATGAAGTAAGGAGGTAAGGCAATACATAGGCAATAGTAGTAAAATAATTACAATTTAGCCATTTACACTGGAGTGATTGATGTGCAGATGAGGATGTGCAATTAGAAATTCTGGTGTGCAAAAGAGCAGAAAAACCAAAACAAATATGGGGATGAGGTAGGTAGGTAGGTAGGTAGTTGGTTGGATGGGCTATTTACATTTACATTTACATTTAAGTAATTTAGCAGACGCTCTTTTCCAGAGCGACTTACAAATTGGTGCATACACCTTATGATATCCAGTGGAACAACCACTTTACAATAGTGCATCTAAATCATTTACAGATGGGCTGTGTACAACTGCAGCGATTGGTAAGCTGCTCTGACAGCTGATGCTTAAAGTTAGAGAGGGAGATATGAGTCTCCAACTTCAGTGATTTTTGCAATTCGTTCCAGTCATTGGCAGCAGAGAACTTGAAGGAAAAGCGGCCAAAGTAGGTGTTGGCTTTGGGGATGACCAGTGAGATATACCTGCTGGGGCGCGTGCTACGGGCGGGTGTTGCTATGGTGACCAGTGAGGTGAGATAAGGCGGAGCTTTACCTAGCAAAGACTTACAGATGACCTGGAGCCAGTGGGTTTGGCGACGAGTATGTAGCAAGGACCAGCCAACGAGAGCATACAGGTCGCAGTGGTGGGTAGTATATGGGGCTTTGGTGACAAAACGGATGGCACTGTGATAGACTGCATCCAATTTGCTGAGTAGAGTGTTGGAGGCTATTTTGTAAATGACATCGCCGAAGTCGAGGATCAGTAGGATGGTCAGTTTTACGAGGGTATGTTTGTCAGCAAGAGTAAAGGAGGCTTTGTTGCGAAATAGGAAGCCAATTCTAGATTTCATTTTGGATTGGAGATGCTTAATATGAGTCTGGAAGGAGAGTTTACAGTCTAGCCAGACACCTAGGTATTTGTAGTTGTCCATATATTCTAAGTCAGAACCGTCCAGAGTAGTGATGCTGGTCGGGCGGGCGGGTGGGGTCAGTGATTGGTTGAAGAGCATGCTTTTAGTTTTACTAGCGTTTAAGAGCAGTTGGAGGCCACGGAAGGAGTGTTGTATGACGTTGAAGCACGTTTGGAGGTTTGTTAACACAGTGTCCAAAGAAGGGCCAGAAGTATATAGAATGGTGTCGTCTGCGTAGAGGTGGATCAAGGTGGATAAAATGATTATTCCACATGTTGTTGTGTTACAGCCTGAATTTAAAATTAGATGACATATCTTTTTTCCTTCCCCATCTAAACACAATACCCCGTAATTACAAAGTGAACATGTTAAAAAAAGAATTTTGGAAATATTTTGAAAATTAAATACAGAAATATGTAATTTACACAAGTATTCACACCACTGAGTCAATACTTGTTAGATTCACCTTTGGCAAAGATTACAGATGTGAGTCTTTCTGGGTAAGTCTCTAAGAGCCCTTCAAACCTGTATTGTACAATATTTGCACATTATTCTTTTTAAAAATTCTTCAAGCTCTGTGAAGTTGGTTGTTGATCATTTCTAGACAACCATTTTCAGGTCTTGCCATAGATTTTCAAGCCGATGTCAGTCAAAACTGCATGTAGGCCACTCAGGAACATGCAATGTCTTCTTGGTAAGCAACTCGAGCGTATATTTGGCCTTGTGTTTAAGGTGAATGTCCTGCTGAAAGGTGAATTTGTCTCCCCATTGTCTGTTGGAAAAAAGACTGAACCAGGTTTTGCTCTATGATTTTGCCTGTGCTTAGCTCTATTTAGTTTATTTTTATCCTAAAACACTCCCTAGTCCTTGCCGATGACAAACATACCCATAACATGACGCAGCCATCACCATGCCTAAAAATATGAAGAGTGGTACTTAGTGATGTGTGGTGGATTTTCCCCAAACCTTACGCTTTGTATTGCAGTTTTACTTTAGTGCCTTATTGCAAACAGGATACATGTTTTGGAATATTTTTTTATTCTTTACAGGCTTCCTTCTTTTCACTCTGTATTGTGGAGTAACAACAATGTTGTTGATCCATCCTTAGTTTTCTCCTATTACAGCCAATAAACTCAGTAACTCTTTTAAAGTCCCTATTGGCATCATGGTGAAATTCCTGAGCAGTTTCTTTCCTCTCCGGCAACTGAGTTAGGACATGTTAAGCACATTTTTAATCCTGAACTTATTTAGGCCATAACAAGGGTTTGAAAACTTATAGGCTTAAGACATATCAGCTTTTCATTTTTTATTAATTTGTAAAATGTTCTAAAACATACATCCACTTTTACATTATTTGGTGTTGTGTGTAGATCAGTGTCACAAAATCTCAATTTAATCAATTTTAAATTCAAGCTGTAACACAATTGTATATTTTTTTTACTTTTAATGTAATTTATCCTTTATTTAACTAGGCAAAATGTGGAAAAAGTCAGGGGGGTGAATCATTTCTGAAGGCAATGTATCTGGCCATCCAGAAATGTGGTGTGCTAGCCTTATGTCCTACCCCTAGTCCTAACCCTCATGTCCTACCCCTAGTCCTAACCCTCATGTCCTAATCATAGTCCTAACCCTCATGTCCTAACCCTAGTCCTAGTCCTCATGTCCTAACCCTAGTCCTAATCCTCATGTCCTAACCCTTGTCCTAACCCTCATGTCCTAACCCTAGTCCTAAGCCTCATGTCCTAACTCTAGTCCTAACCCTAGTCCTAACCATCCTGTCCTAAACCACATGTCCTAGCCCTCATGTCTTAACCCTCATGTCCTAACCCTCATTTCCTACCCCTAGTCCTAACCCTCATGTCCTAACCCTAGTCCTAATCCTCATGTCCTAACTCTAGTCCTAACCCTAGTCCTAACCATCATGCCCTAACCCTCATGTCCTAGCCCTCATGTCTTAACCCTCATGTCTTAACCCTCATGTCCTAACCCTCATGTCCTAATCCTCATGTCCTAACCCTAGTCCAAACCCTCATGTCCTAATCATAGTCCTAACCCTCATGTCCTAACCCTAGTCCTAAGCCTCATGTCCTAACCCTAGTCCTAACCCTAGTCCTAACCATCATGTCCTAACCCTCATGTCCTAACCCTAGTCCTAACCCTCATGTCCTAACCCTAGTCCTAACCCTGGTCCTAACCATCATGTCCTAACCCTAGTCCTAATCCTAGTCCTAACCCTCATGTCCTAACCCTCATGTCCTAACCCTAGTCTTAACCCTCATGTCCTAACCCTCATGTCCTAACCCTAGTCCTAATCATAGTCCTAACCCTCATGTCCTAACCCTAGTCCTAATCCTCATGTCCTAACCCTAGTCCTAAACCTCATGTCCTAACCCTGGTCCTAACCCTAGTCCTAACCATCATGCCCTAACCCTCATGTCCAAGCCCTCATAGTCCTAACCCTCATGTCCTAATCCTCATGTCCTAACCCTAGTCCAAACCCTCATGTCCTAATCATAGTCCTAACCCTCATGTCCTAACCCTAGTCCTAAGGCTCATGTCCTAACCCTAGTCCTAACCATCATGTCCTAACCCTCATGTCCTAGCCCTCATGTCTTAACCCTCATGTCCTAACCCTCATGTCCTAACCCTAGTCCAAACCCTAGTCCTAACCCTATGTCCTAACCCTAGTCCTAACCCTAGTCCTAACCCTATGTCCTAACCCTAGTCCTCACCCTAGTCCTAACCCTCATGTCCTAACCCTAGTCCTAACCCTAGTCCTAACCCTCATGTCCTAAACCTAGTCCTAATCCTAGTCCTAACCCTCATGACCTACCCCTAGTCCTAACCGTCATGTCCTAACCCTAGTCCTAACCCTAGTCCTAACCCTCATGTCCTAACCCTAGTCCTAATCCTAGTCCTAACCCTCATGTCCTAACCCTAGTCCTAACCCTCATATCCTAACCCTAGTCCCAACCCTCATGTCCTAACCCTCATGTCCTAACTCTTGCATTAACCCTCTGCCCTGTCTCCCTCTCAAGTTTAGAGTGTATTGTAGTCTTCCCGGACCCTCGTAGCTACTGGGACTCTATGTCCAACCTTAACCCCTATGTCATGTTTCTAACCCTTTCTCCTGTCTCTCTCCTAGGTATAGAGTGTAACATAGTCCTCCCAGACCCCCGTAGCTACTGGGACCCGGTGTTCGGCACCTGCGTCTTCCTCTTTTCCTTCCTCATCCCGGTTACCATCATCAGTGTCTGCTACAGCCTGATGGTCAATCGCCTTCGCAGCGTCCGCATCCTGTCCGGCTCCAAGGAGAAGGACCGTAACCTGCGCCGCATCACCCGCATGGTCCTGGTCGTAGTGGCAGCCTTCGTGGTCTGCTGGACCCCCATCCAGATCATGGCTCTGGCCCAGTTGCTGGGCTTCAACCTGGGTAGCCTCCTCACCATGGTCCTGATGCACTTCTGTATCGCGCTGGGCTACGTCAACAGCAGTCTTAACCCAGTCCTCTATGCCTTCCTGGACGAGAACTTCAAGAGGTGCTTCAGGGAGTTCTGCCACCCGGGTCCGTTCCGCCTGGACAGCCGGCAGCAGTCTGGTCGGATGAGGAGCATCGCCCGTGAAGTTGCCTACAACTGCAAAACGGCGGACGGGAATACAAACCCCGCATGACTAGGCGTGGAGCTGCCCCTGGTCTGCCAGGAGCCCCAGAACAACCACCACCAAGGGACAGGGAACTCCAACACGGAGCTCACGCAGATCACTACCCTCTAGCAGCACGTCGGCCCCCTGGGCTGGGGCCGAATGGGGACGGGCCAGGGTAGGGGCAGAGCCTGGGGGCCAGAGGTAGCCCGGGGCAGGGGCAATGTGCGAATGGCCTGGTTGGTGCCGGACCCGGATCTGTGCCGTAGCGGCTTGGAGGCCGAACAGCAGGGTCATATATTCTAACAGACTTTCTACTCGGGACTAAGGGGCTCTATTTCTCTGTGTCTTTGGTAAACATGGTTGTCATTTTGTCATATTTTAGTGGATTGATCATTTTCAGGGCCGATTAAGCTTAGAGTTTAGGTCTGTGACTTTAGGTCTGTGTGCTTCAAGGACGATTTCCAGGAAAAGTCGACAGTTTTTTTTTTGCCGTGCTTCTCTCCACTCTGAGTCTGGTCCATTGTTGGTTGGTTAGTTGATTAATAATGTTGTTGTCATTTTTTCCTTGTGTTGTACGGATGCTTTTTTTGTCTGATTCTATGCTGTAAGTAAATACTGTAAATTAAGGTTTCTTTGTGTATTTCTGTTTTATTTTGTCGGTGAGCAACAACTTATCTAACTCCATGGCCTTAGATACCAAGCAAAGTCTGTTATAAATGCTATCCACCATCCTGGATAAAGCGTGTTAGTCATTGATGGTGCTTTACTTGTTTGTTTTCTATCACCTTACAGGTGTAGGAACGGGCAACACGTCACAACAGAGACTTGCTTGTTTGAAGCCTTTATTCATTGTTACCGATGAAATAATCATTGAGATGATGACGCGGCCTGAGGTTCCACATATACATATTTTTGCTTGTTGTCCTGTAAAAAAAAGAAGAAGAAGCAACAATATTTTGTATTACAATGTGTTTTTGGAGCAGCACAGTCTTAAAGTAAGATTTACTTCAAAAGGGAAAAACAAAGTGCAGCAAAATTAAAATATATAATTATATATAATGTGGTGTGCATAGAAATATAATTAATTATATTCATTCTATTTTTATGGTGGTGTTACTCTGTATATATAGACATGCTATATAAAAGTATGTAAAAGTATATACGTATTGTTACAGTCATCTATCTAAGACACTTCAAGACTTCTGTCTTTATATATGAATCATGTTATTGGTGTATATTTGCCTCTTGAGTCTGTATGCGTTAACTCTTTTGTGTACAGAGGTGCAGATAGAATCTTTCCTAGGGTTGCCAAATTCTGGTAACTTTCCCAAAAAGCATTGGTTTGGGGATTCAAGATGTCCAGCTTATTCTCTCCTGATTCCTGGACTTCTTTCAACAAGGATTTTCTCGAACAACGGGGAATTATGGGAAAGTTATCAGAGTATTTCCATTAGTTTACATTTCCAGACCACTTGAATGTCAACAGAAAATTCTCAAAAAAAGCCAAATCTAGCAAAAAAATGTTGTTGTAATTAATATTAAAAGAGAAAAACAGTGTTTGCGTAAATGGTTGTTGCTGTAATGAAGATTGTAACAGTATGTTTACTCATGAACTGCATTTTACGTAGCTATTTATTATTATTAATGAATGGTTAATTTGCTGATGCTAAAGACATTTTATATGCTAGCCAGCTTGTTGTTGATGCTAAAGACAGTTGATATGCTAGCCAGCTTGTTGTTGATGCTAAAGACAGTTGATATGCTAGCCAGCTTGTTGTTGATGCTAAAGACAGTTCATATGCTAGCCAGCTTGTTGTTGATGCTAAAGACAGTTGAAATGCTAGCCAGCTTGTTGTTGATGCTAAAGACAGTTGATATGCTAGCCAGCTTGTTGTTGATGCTAAAGACAGTTCATATGCTAGCCAGCTTGTTGTTGATGCTAAAGACAGTTGATATGCTAGCCAGCTTGTTGTTGATGCTAAAGACAGTTGAAATGCTAGCTAGCTTGTTGTTGATGCTAAAGAACATTTGCTGAAGCTTGAATTTGAAAATTGTATATTTTTATCTGCATATTAATAAAATGGTGTTGATGGGAAGTTTCCTTCGTTTTTGTTTTATTCTCTTCAGTATTAGCAGAACCTGTATTAGCAACCCACTGAAAACGATAGTTCAACCCACTGAAAACGATAGTTCATCTCAAACAAAGTTTTACCTTTCTATTTTAATTTACCTCGTGCTCCTGAGAGCATAGTTAGCTGGGTCCATCCGTTTCCATTATTATTGCTACAAACACCCGAAAAATGCTAGTCAGGAGATGGTGTGCATTGCTGAATAACCCGCTAATGGACATTCAGACCTGTCTGGATTAGGGTTGCAACATTCCGGGTATATCTTGGTTGTCCAAAAATCCTGGTTGGAAGATTCTCGGAAGCAAAAAGGATACGCAGAAATCCTCTAACCAGGATATTTTTTTCGGGTGGGGGGAGTTACCAGAATTTTGCCACCCTAGTCTGGATGAGCCGCAAACACTTAAGATAAGATGGGAACAAGGTGCAACTTTAATTATTCCCATTTCATCCATTGCATCCACATGAATGTATTTTATTGTATTTTATTAGGGATCCCCATTAGCTGCAATCAAGTCAGCAACTTCTCTTCCTGGTGTCCAAACACATTAATTACATATAATTCAAAACAGTACATCATACAGCATTAACATGACTATGTATGCACAACACTACATGTCCACTACATCAACACATAACATGACTACACCACTACATGTACAACACATAACATGACTACACCACTACATGTACAACACATAACATGACTACACCACTACATGTACAACATCAACACATAACATGACTACACCACTACATGTACAACACATAACATGACTACACCACTACATGTACAACACATAACATGACTACACCACTACATGTACAACACATAACATGACTACACCACTACATCAACACATAACATGACTACACCACTACATGTACAACACATAACATGACTACACCACTACATGTACAACACATAACATGACTACACCACTACATGTACAACACATAACATGACTACACCACTACATGTACAACGTCAACACATAACATTAGTACAGTGTACCTGTGTGTGTGTGTGTGTGTGTGTGTGTGTGTGTGTGTGTGTGTGTGTGTGTGTGTGTGTGTGTGTGTGTGTGTGTGTGTGTGTGTGTGTGTGTGTGTGTGTGTGTGTGTGTGTGTGTGTGTGTGTGTGTGTGTGTGTGTGTGTGTGTGTGTGAGGAGTACGTGTGCTACCATGTGCATATTTGTTTGTGTATGTTTGCCTTTGTGTCTCTTCACAGTCCCAACTGTTCCATAAGGGGTATTTTTATCTGTTTTTTAAATCTGATTCTACTGCTGCATCAGTTACCTGATGTGGAATAGAGTTCCATGTAGTCATGGCTCTATGTAGTACTGTGGAATAGAGTTCCATGTAGTCATGGCTCTATGTAGTACTGTGGAATAGAGTTCCATGTAGTCATGGCTCTATGTAGTACTGTGTGCCTCCCATAGTCTGTTCTGGACTTGGGGACTGTGAAGAGACCCCTGGTGGCATGTCTTGTGGGATATTCATGTAGAAGTGTTGAGAAACATATTATATTACTATTATTAACAATAATAAGGGGTTCCAAAATGACCCTATCTATTATTTACCATAACTTTCTAGCCTAATCTGAAACACAACCTTAACAAACTCCAAATGCAGTTTGTAGAGTTACACGCTTGATGTAGTCATTGAATGATAGGATTATAGGACCAAATACTACACTTCTGACTACTTTAATACACTGTACGTGCGTGTGTCCAAATAACACCTTCAAATGAGGGGACGAATAAAGGAAAATTTGTCGAAAGCAATTCCTTTGTGTGTTTACAATCCCGATTCTCCTAGCTCTTGTCAATGTATAAATTACAATGCATGGAGAAAGCTGTTAGTGCTATCAAAAAAAGATGAAGTAGATTGTTTTTTTTCCACTTGTAACCGGCTGGTTCACCCGACCCTATTCACGGTTACCTTGTTCGTAAAGGCGGTGGAGTTACATTTACATTACATTTAAGTCATTTAGCAGATGCTCTTATCTAGAGCGACTTACAAATTGGATATATATATATATTTAACTCGGCAAGTCTGTTAAGAACAAATTCTTATTTTCAATGACAGCCTAGGAACAGTGCCTTGTTCAGGGGCAGAATGACAGGTTTTTACCTTGTCAGCTCAGGGATTCGAACTTGCAACCTTTCGGTTACTAGTCCAATGCTCTAACCACTAGGCTACCTGCCGCCCCTACGAGGGAAATGTGGTGTGCTAACCCTAGTCCTAACCCTAGTCCTAACCCTATGTCCTAACCCTAGTCCTAACCCTCATGTCCTAACCCTAGTCCTAATCCTAGTCCTAACCCTAGTCCTAACCCTCATGTCCTAACCCTAGTCCTAACCCTCATGTCCTAACCCTAGTCCTAACCCTAGTCCTAACCCTAGTCCTAACCCTCATGTCCTAACCCTAGTCCTAACCCTAGTCCTAACCCTATATCCCAACCCTAGTCCTAACCCTAGTCCTAACCATCGACCTTATTCACGGTTACCTTGTTCGTAAAGGCGGTGGAGTTACGAGCGAATGAAGTCAAGGTCAGAATATGGCATATCTGTAGATACACTTCTGCCACACCTTAATTTATTCAATCTCAAGCCAAAGTGAATAGGGGGTGAAAAGCATGGTATTCTCATACTTATGTTCAACGTCAAAATATGTATAGAGAGAGAAAAGCGGCTGGGTAAAAAAAAAAAAAGGGAATCACGTACCATTTTAAGCGTGCTTGAACTAGGGTTGTAGTCGGCCCCAAACTGAAGCTTAGAACTTGACAAATCATGTCTGAGTTTTAATTTTTAAAAATCTGGTTCTTTTACATCATATCAAATTAAAATCCTTTCATTTTTCAGCTTTTAAATCCAAAATATCTTAAATCAACATTCTGTTTTGAAATTGAGTTTTTGTGATGTGTAGATCGTTTGATTATTTTCTCTGAAATAATCACTCTTCTATCCGTTGTAACATGCTGTCAAATTACAGATAACATATTCTGAGGATGTGAGCAAAAAAAGTAAAGGTATTTTTGAATACTGTTTCTTCTTGAGAAATAACAAGGCCACAGACCGACATAAAGGGCTGAACACAGCAGGATGACCTCAGGGCCTTAGGGGACCCTAAGTCCTACCGTATTGCATTGCCTGCCCAAATAAAATATTAAAATATTGATTATTTATTTGACTGACCGACAGAAGGACGCATCAATCTCAGATAAAGCATCCTAGCGAGCAAAACAGCGCCCCTCTGTCTCTGTATACGTAGACCATGTATCTACTGCTGTCTGGACAAGAGGAATATGGCATGTCATACTTTTTATGGCCAGACAGCATCAGATACACGGGCTACATATAGTAAGACAGAGGGGTGATGTTTTGCTCGCTAGTTTCAGCAGAGGAAGAGGCAAAGCGAGATGGCTCACTCTCGCCAAAATCTGTCCCGAAAAAGCCCAATGCGTTACTATTGACATAATGTGCAGACCTAAGCTTGTCGCCTGCCTTACTGCCGTTTGGGACAACGACTCGCATTGTTAGGACGGAGACATGAGCATCTCATCGTTATATACAGATCTCTGGTTTCAGCCACTTGCGAATTAGAAAGGAAATCTAGCGGGTGCACAGTGCACTGTTCGGATGCTTCACCTCAAATAAATTGATGTTTTGCCAAAATTATATAATTACTCCCATCTAAATGAAATCAATTAAAATACTTTACCAGAGAGCTTGACTTAGCGACAGAGGTGTCACGTTCCTGACCTATTTCTGTTAGTTTGTTGTATGTGTTAGTTGGTCAGGACGTGACTTTGGGTGGGCATTCTATGTTGTCTGTTTCTATGTTGGTTTAAGGGTTGCCTGGTATGGCTCTCAATTAGAGGCAGGTGTTTGGCGTTCCTCTAATTGAGAGTCATATTTAGGTAGGTTGTTTCACAGTGTTCGTTGTGGGTGGTTGTCTCCTGTGTCAGTACGTTACGCCACACGGGACTGTTCCGGTTTTTGTTAGTTCATTGTTTTATGTCGTCTGTTTTCCTGGTTCATGCGTTCTTCACGTTGTATGTGAGTTCGTGTCCAGGTCTGTCTACATACGTTGTTGTGTTATTTTGTAATTCATTCCAAGTGTTTGTTGTCGTGTTTTCGTCGTCTGTCTAATAAATCAGTATGTCTACATACCTTGCTGCGCATTGGTCTTCCGATCCCTCTCTCCTCTCCTCGTCCGAGGAGGAGGAGGAGTACGACAACCGTTACAAGAGGATCATTAGCTTCATTTAAAAAAAATAGCTGTGGATTGTTTAACATTCCAAGTGCATAGGCCTTTTCCTATTTGGGAAGCTAGCAATTTGGACATTGTGCGTGGCATCAGGCCTAGCTGATTATTGAGTTGTGACTGTCACCTAAAAGCAGGGGTACAACTTTGGTTTTAAAAGTAGGGGGGACATAATTATTATTATTATTATTATCCAGTCGGATAAACACTCCAAACAGCCTAGCCGAAAGCTCGGAGGCGCCCGCATGGTCCTAAAGTACTGTTACGCACACCTCTATAAAGAGGGAACGCAACTCCCTGCTGCAACTCAACTCTCCGTGAAGCGAAAGAGGTATGGACCGTAGGTGCGAGAAAGGACGACACATTTTTTTTACCGTTACTAGGATTTATTTCCTTAAACGGTAATATGGGGAAAAGGGGCTGGACGGAACCAAAGCAAAGAAAGTAAATATCAAAGCTTCCCCCTCTCCTATCTAACCTGCCTACCCACTACTTACCTATCTTAGCACCACCTGGTGCCCTAACCAAAATACAGGGGGTGGTCCGCCCAGGTCTTACCTAGTGCGCCTAGACATTGAATATACTACGGGTATATGTATGCCCTCGGGCCTCTTGCCTAAGCACTCCCTAAGTGCCTTCCCCTTCCCCCCTGGGAACAAATGAAACAGAATAATTATTAACAATTTCACAAACACTTTACAACAAAACTGAGTAAACTAACTCAGGCCACTAAAGAGGCTTTGACAAAGCAACAAACGCAGAACTCTTTCTAATGATTTCTCCAAAATATTCAATCTCCCTCTATACTTTTCTCCAAAATATTCAATCTCCCTTTAAACTCCAATCATTTCTCTCCTTCGGAACAGAACATTGACATTTATATCTTCTGGTTGCTATTGTATTGGCAATGGTGATTAGAGCCAGCTGCTTCTTGACGAGGGGGCGGAGTCAGCTCCAATCATCAATTAGCCTGGTGTCGACCAATCAGCTGGTTGGGGAGGCTTCCAGGAAGCCATCTCCTGAAACACACACACTCAAATACAAAACAGAAACTGGGGAACGTAACAAGTACACAGTTGCCTCCTTTTGTACATTTCAATGATAAAACTGGGGGAAAAAATGCAATTTCAGAATGTGGTGGGCACATGTCCCCCCCCCCTCGTCCCCAGTGAAACTTGCCCCCCTGTAAATAGCCTGTCCCATCAGCTCTCCAGAATCCACTCAGCTCTCCAGAATTCACTCAGCTCTCCAGAATGGTTTCCTGTCTCCCCGCTAATTCTTGCACATTCATTATTTCATTGTCTGATTTGCTTGCCCTATGATTGTTTATTTTTTATCAAATCCCTTTTACATATGCAACCAGTAGGCATAGTAAATGTATGTTAATCCCTGTCATTTGGTTACATTAATTACTGTTAATTACTGTTAATGCGTGCATCTACCGTTCTCATTCACAGAGTGGAAACATTGTTTGCAGTGTTCAAAAAATGTGCTTTGTCATTCTGGGGTATTGTGATGTCATTCTGGGGTATTGTGATGTCATTCTGGGGTATTGTGATGTCATTCTGGGGTATTGCGGCCACTTGTGAGGAGCACGTTTTGGTTTATTTCATAAGCATCCTTGAGGAGCTTTGTCAAAATGTTGTTTTGTCTTTAGTTTGGAGTGCTCCATGTGAGCAATGAGCATGTATAGGGTTTGTCTCTCCTGATTACGAGGGACTTCAAGCTCCAATGTATCCATATGGCAAAGGCTGGTGTTCTTGAATTAGTTGAATTTTTACTTTTAGATTTGTATAATTTAAATGAAGATTTTTATGACATTTTTTTTTTTTTTTACCAACACGTTATTATTGAAATGAAACTGTTCCATGAAAATACTATTCTCGTCCCTCTCCCCCTCCTCTCTCTTTCCCCTCGTCCCTCTCCCCCTCCTCTCTCTCTTTCCCATCGTCCCTCTCCCCCTCCTCTCTCTTTCCCCTCGTCCCTCTCCCCCTCCTCTCTCTCTTTCCCCTCGTCCCTCTCCCCCTCCTGTCTCTCTTTCCCCTCGTCCCTCTCCCCCTCCTGTCTCTCTTTCCCCTCGTCCCTCTCCCCCTCCTGTCTCTCTTTCCCCTCGTCCCTCTCCCCCTCCTGTCTCTCTTTCCCCTCGTCCCTCTCCCCCTCCTGTCTCTCTTTCCCCTCGACCCTCTCCCCCTCCTGTCTCTCTTTCCCCTCGTCCCTCTCCCCCTCCTCTCTCTCTTTCCCCTCGTCCCTCTCCCCCTCCTGTCTCTCTTTCCCCTAGTCCCTCTCCCCCTCCTCTCTCTCTTTCCCCTCGTCCCTCTCCCCCTCCTCTCTCTCTTTCCCCTCGTCCCTCTCCCCCTCCTGTCTCTCTTTCCCCTCGTCCCTCTCCCCTTCCTGTCTCTCTTTCCCCTCGTCCCTCTCCCCCTCCTGTCTCTCTTTCCCCTCGTCCCTCTCCCCCTCCTGTCTCTCTTTCCCCTCGTCCCTCTCCCCCTCCTGTCTCTCTTTCCCCTCGACCCTCTCCCCCTCCTGTCTCTCTTTCCCCTCGTCCCTCTCCCCCTCCTCTCTCTCTTTCCCATCGTCCCTCTCCCCCTCCTGTCTCTCTTTCCCCTCGTCCCTCTCCCCCTCCTCTCTCTCTTTCCCCTCGTCCCTCTCCCCCTCCTCTCTCTATTTCTCCCCCTCCTCTCTCTCTCCCCCTCCTCTCTCTCTTTAAAGACTCCCTGTAATTGTTCCCAAAAGCACTTCATCCCTCCATTCCTACCTCCCTCCATTCCTCCTCCTTCACTCTCAGCATCCACGGGGCCTCTTATATACGCCCCTACCTCCAACTCCAAACTACCATCATGAGTTGTCTACCTCAAGTGCAAGTGGCAGTATGTCACCCACGTAACCGCTGACACTGTCTAGGACTCAGAGTGTGTCCACCCATTCAATTACTCCCTCCAGAATACAAAACTCAAAATTCAAAATACTTTCATGGCTGCAGATGTGAGTGCTATGTGGTGAAAGACATTTAGGCCGGTTATCTTGTTGTTCTTGGGCACAGGGACTATGGTGGTCTGCTTGAAACATGTATGTATTACAGACAGGGTTGGGTAGATGATGAGACAGTCTACATGGAGGAGGTCAGAGACCTGGCAGTGTGGTGCAAGGACAACAACCTCTCCCTCATCGTCAGCAAGACAAAGGATCTGATCATGTACTACAGGAAAATGGAGGGCTGAGCACACCCCCCACATCGACGGGGCTTTAATGGAGCGGATCGTGAGCTTCAAGTTCATCAGTGTCCACATCACTAAGGAAATAACATGGTCCACACACACCAAGACAGTCGTGAAGAAGGCACGACAAAGCCTATTCCCCCTCAGGAAACTAAAAAGATTTGTCATGGGTCCTGAGATCCTCAAAAGGTTCTAAAGCTGCACCATCGAGAGCATCCTGACTGGTTGCATCACTGCCTGGTACGGCAATTGCTCAGCTTCTAACCGCAAGGCACTACAGAGGGTAATGCGTACAGCCCAGTACATCACTGGGGCTAAGCTTCCTGCCATCTAGGACCTCTACATCAGGCAGTGTCAGAGGAAAGCCCTAAAAATTGTCAAAGACCTCAGCCACCCCAGTCATGAACTGTTCTCTCTACTACCGCATGGCAAGCGGTACCAGAGTGCCAAGTCCAGGACAAAAAGGCTTCTCACCAGTTTTTACCCCCAAGCCATAAGACTCCGGAACAGGTAATCACATGGCTACCCGGACTATTTGCATTGTGCCCCCCCCCCCCCCCCCCCCCCAACCCCTCTTTTACGCTGCTGCTACTCTCTGTTTATCATATATGCATAGTCACTTTAACCATACCTACATGTACATACTACCTCAATTGGGCCAACCAACCAGTGCTCCCACACAATGGCTAACCGGGCTATCTGCATTGTGTCCCGCCACCCACCACCCGCCAACCCCTCTTTACGCTACTGCTACTCTCGGTTCATCATATATGCATAGTCACTTTAACCATATCTACATGTACATACTACCTCAATCAGCCTGACTATCCGGTGTCTGTATATAGCCTCTCTACTGTATATAGCCTCTCTACTGTATATAGCCTCTCTACTGTATATAGCCTCTCTACTGTATATAGCCTCTCTACTGTATATAGCCTCTCTACTGTATATAGCCCCTCCACTGTATATAGCCCCTCTACTGTATATAGCCTCTCTACTGTATATAGCCTCTCTACTGTATATAGCCTCTCTACTGTCTATAGCCTCTCTACTGTATATAGCCTCTCTACTGTATATAGCCTCTCTACTGTATATAGCCTCTCTACTGTATATAGCCTCTCTACTGTATATAGCCTCTCTACTGTATATAGCCTCTCTACTGTATATAGCCCCTCCACTGTATATAGCCCCTCTACTGTATATAGCCTCTCTACTGTATATAGCCTCTCTACTGTATATAGCCTCTCTACTGTCTATAGCCTCTCTACTGTATATAGCCTCTCTACTGTATATAGCCTCTCTACTGTATATAGCCTCTCTACTGTATATAGCCTCTCTACTGTATATAGCCCCTCTACTGTATATAGCCTCACTACTGTATATAGCCTCGCTAATGTATTTAACCTCTCTACTGTATATAACCTCTCTACTGTATATAGCCTCTCTACTGTATATAACTCTCTACTGTATATAGCCTCTCTACTGTATTTAACCTCTCTACTGTATATAGGCTCTCTACTGTATATAGCCTCTCTACTGTCTATAGCCTCTACTACCTCTACTCTAATACCTTTTTTGCACTATTGGTTAGAGCCTGTAAGCAAGCATTGTATTTTGTTGTATTCGGCGCACGTGACAAATAAACTTTGATTTGATTTGGATCCTAATGTTGGGGAGGGCTGTCCGTTCTGTGTCACTAACATGGAGTGGCTACTGCCAACATACTGTCTCATCTCCAGCCACTTTAATAATGGAAAAATGTATGTAATAAATGTATCACTAGCCACTTTATATAATATTTACGTACCCTACATTACTCATCTCATATGTATATACTGTACTCTATACCATCTTGCCTGTGCCGTTCAACCATCACTCATTCATATATTTATATGTACATATTCTTATTCATTCCTTTACACTTGTGTGTATAAGGTAGTTGTTGTGAAATTGTTAGATTACTTGTTTGATATTACTCCACGGTCGGAACTAGAAGCACAAGCATTTCGCTACACTCGCATTAACATCTGCTAACCATGTGTATGTGACCAATAACATTTGATTTGATTTGATTTGAATGTCCCAGACTGGTGGGGCTGTTAAAACCAGATGGTTCTCTGCATTTGGGGGAGGTCTTCTTTACCCACCTGCTGATTTCTGGACAGAAGTAATATTCTGTGGGCGATAGCATTGGTTGAAGCTCAATGTTCATTTAAAATCATATAATTTGATCAAGTCAAATTGTATTGGTCATGACACATATTTAGCAGATTACATTTACATTTACATTACATTTAAGTCATTTAGCAGACGCTCTTATCCAGAGCGACTTACAAATTGGATCACTGAGAGCATCCGTTTCGTACAGCAGTACATATATCAAAAACATCTGACACTTAATTATCCAAATTCATCGCATTAACATTTGTTAACTCAATAATAATAACAATAATTATGCATAGAACACCAGTATTTGAACTACACATAAAACACACATGGATTTGAGTCTTAAATACAAATACAAACCATATAGGGCCTACTGTATAATATCTTCATGCTTGGTATGCTGCATTTAACATTTAGTGATGTTTGACTATGGATGCAGGGGGTTTTGTGTGCGTGCTTATGGATGGTCAACCGAATACAAAAACGCTTATTAAACCCAGATGGATGGACCCGGATTCCTCTCCAAATCTGCCTTAACACTCTTTGTAATCCCAGATATGAGATATCAGGCCAATTCATTTCCTCAGGGGGGTAATGATAGAGATTAAAGAGATGAGAACACCTTTTGGTGCTTGCGCTGCTTTGGCTGGCTGAGGAGGACTTTAGCAGATGTTATTGCGGGTGTAGTGAAATGCTTATCTAAGGCAATATGTCACCGATCTCGTTTACAGTTTTCAAATCAACTTGATTGGAAAAACAAACTCCTCACCTCTCATCATGAGCCGCCCGGGCCGTCCAGCCGTTATAGAGAACCACAAATAGGATTTTTAACTGGGTGATTATCAGTTGAGTTTTCAGAGTATTTTCTACGGCTACCTAGCTCAAATTGCAAAAGTCTAATTAAAACGAGATTATAGCGTCAATAAAATTACCATTGGACTTAAACATTTTTTAGGTGCAACAGTTTCTATTAAATGTATAATGTATCACTCTCACGTGCACATTTCCGTTCATTAAGAAACAACGATGTGCTACCTTTTTGTAGCATTTCTGACAATGAAAAAAAAAAGAGAAGCCACATCTGTATCTAACCGGATCAGCAACTCCTTTGCTCGGCAACAACACAGCTGCTGTTAGCTAACGTTAGATTGTTTGTCCAAATTCCAGCAGCTAGCCTCTGTAGCTAGCTAGCTAACACCAGTAAACTGAAAGCTAGCTAGCTAACAAACAGGTAAAGAAAGGTAGCTAGCTATATTTGTTTATGGAAGGTTTGTTACACAAATAACTTCAGCCATTAGCTAGCTAACAAATATTAGCGTCTTAGCTCTTATTGCAGGACTGTGGCAAATCACCTTTTCAGTCAGTCTATTGTGTGTACTAGACATTCATATTGCAGTGTAAAACCTATGGACTGTGCACCTATGGAATGGGTTATCAGCCTACTCAGTGACACTCACAGAACACTACTGGCTAGAGTTCAGACAAAATATTATTATTGCAGGTCTTTGACTTTGGGATATCGGCTCACTAACAAATTCAATAAAATGTTATTTGTCACATGTGCCAACTACAACTGGGGTAGACTTTACTGTAAGGTTGCTTATGCGCCCTTCCGAGCAATGCAGAGTTTAAAATATAAACACAAGAAGAATTAAATAAAACATTAAAGAATGGAGCAGTGAGTATATATATATACAGTGGGGAAAACAAGTATTTGATACACTGCCGATTTTGCAGCTTTTCCTACTTACAAAGCATGTAGAGGTCTGTAATTTTTTATCATAGGTACACTTCAACTGTGAGAGACGGAATCTAAAACAAAAATCCAGAAAATCACATTGTATGATTTTAAGTAATTAATTTGCATTGGGATCAAACCCGGGTCTGTATTGACGCCTCCAGAACTGTAATGCAGTGCATTAGACCGTAGCGCCACTCGGGAGGCCCTAGACCAGTTCTTGCTAGTCAACTCATTGCCTAATGCTTGCTTGTATATTTAAATGATCTTTATGGAGCCATATGGAGCCAAAGGTATTGTAATGGGATAATGTCTTACTGCGGCTTGTAAAGAATCCAATCATTTACTTTGTATGCGATATAAATCACACTATTGTAGGAGCACCTCCTCTAACAGTATGGATCTGGGGGTGTCCCGGCTAGGGTGTCCCAGCTAGGGTGTCCCAGCTAGGTTTACCAGCTAGGGTGTCCCAGCTAGGGTGTCCCAGATTAGACTAGGTTTGGTTTACAGGAGTATTTATGGTCCTGCGCCCAGATATCTAAGTGATTACTTTGCTCTGTCTCTTTCTTCCTCTCTCTCTGTTTCTGTATCCATGTGTTTTGTTTCCAGATTTCTAAATCACTTCTCCTTCTTCTCTCTGTCTCCCTCCCTCCCTCCACACCCCTCTCTCTCTCTCTGTCTTGTTAGCATACCCCATCTGTCAGGTGTGTAGTTTTGCGGTGCAGTGCATGACTACTCAAGATGATTTTACCGACCCCGTGGCAGGTGGTGTAAATGCTGCCTGAGTTCCATGTGTGTCCCAGGGGTATAACGTTTTGTCCAGGCACTTATACACTTGACTCACCATTATAGTACTGCAGTAATGAGCTTCAAATATGGGTCTGCGTCACCAAAATGGCACCCTATGGGTCCTGGTCAAAGGTAGTGTACTACATAGGGATTAGGACGCCATTTGAGATGCACTTGGGCCTCAGGGAAGATGGTGACTGAATGACGCCACTGAACAGGGAAGATGGTGACTGAATGACGCCACTGAACAGGGAAGATGGTGACTGAATGACGCCACTGAACAGGGAAGCAACGTTTTGGAGGGTTCTCTGAGAATAAAACAATAAATGACGCAGAAGACTAAAGGACGTGAGCAGCATTACGGAGCTATGTGACTGGTTGTGACATGTGACATGTCAGGTATGTGAAGAATGTGAAGAATTGCTGATGATGACTGACTGGGGGAGGGGGGGGGATGATTAGAACGGCTGGCCAATAGTAAAGTGTAGAGACACACACACAGAGCAGTCACACCTGTCCTAATGACTTGACATGTGACAGTTAGGTATTTGTAGAAACTTGTCGTTGAATGCAAACACGAGGAGAGATCTCGGGTGACTTGATTACTGATTTATCTCAGCAAATCTGACAGTTATTTTCAGGTCAGAGATGTTCGATCGGATTCAAGTCCGGGCTCTGGCTGGGCCACTCAAGGACATTCAGAGTCTTGACCCCAAAGGCACTCCTGCATTGTCTTGGCTGTGTGCTTAGGATTGTTGTCCTGTTGGAAGGTGAACCTTCGCCCCAGTCTGGGGTCCTGAGCTGGGGCAGGTCTGGGGCAGGTTTTCATCAAGCATCTCTCTATACTTTGCTATGTTCATCTTTGCCTCAATCATGGCTAGTCTTGCAGTCCGCTGAAAAACATCCCCACATCATGATGCTGCCACCACCATGCTTCACCATAGGGATGGTGCCAGGTTTAATCCAAACGAGACGCTTGGTATTCAGGCCAAAGAGTTCAATCTTGGTTTCATCAGACCAGAGAATGTTGTTTGTCATGGTCTGAGATTTTCCATTTTGAGTCTCATAGCAAAAATTTGGAACTACGTGTTTTCGCTTTGTCATTATGGGGTATTGTGGGGAGATTGCTGAGGATTTTTTCAACTTTCGATCTGTTTTAGAAACGTTTAAAAATGTGGAAAAAGTTTAGGGGTCTGAATACGTTCCCATATATATGTAGCTAGGATCTTCTCCGTAACGGGACAGTTTCTACATGCATCCAATCCGGACTTCAGACATTTCCCTGCTACCGTATGAGTCCAGGGAGATTTCCCTGCTACCGTATGAGTCCAGGGAGATTTCCCTGCTACCGTATGAGTCCAGGGAGATTTCCCTGCTACCGTATGAGTCCAGGGAGATTTCCCTGCTACCGTATGAGTCCAGGGAGATACCCCTGCTACCGTATGAGTCCAGGGAGATTTCCCTGCTACCGTATGAGTCCAGGGAGATTTCCCTGCTACCGTATGAGTCCAGGGAGATTTCCCTGCTACCGTATGAGTCCAGGGAGATTTCCCTGCTACCGTATGAGTCCAGGGAGATTTCCCTGCTACCGTATGAGTCCAGGGAGATTTCCCTGCTACCGTATGAGTCCAGGGAGATTTCCCTGCTACCGTATGAGTCCAGGGAGATATCCCTGCTACCGTATGAGTCCAGGGAGATTTCCCTGCTACCGTATGAGTCCAGGGAGATTTCCCTGCTACCGTATGAGTCCAGGGAGATATCTGGGGTGAGATGCGTTCAGTACACGGCCCTGCACCCGAATACACCCGATTACACCCCCGATTACACCCCCGATTACACCCGATTACACCCCCGATTACACCCGATTACACCCCCGATTACAGCCGATTACACCCCCGATTACACCCGATTACACCCCCGATTACACCCGATTACACTCCCGATTACACCCCCGATTACACCCGATTACACCCCCGATTACACCCCCGATTACACCCGATTACACCCCCGATTACACCCGATTACACCCCCGATTACACCCGATTACACCCCCGATTACACCCCCGATTACACCCGATTACACCCGATTACACCCCCGATTACACCCGATTACACCCGATTACACCCCCGATTACATCCGATTACACACCCGATTACACCCGATTACACCCGATTACACCCCCGATTACACCCCCAATTACACCCGATTACACCGCCGATTACACTCGATTACACCCGATTACACCCCCGATTACACCCCCGATTACACCCCCGATTACACCCGATTACACCTGATTACACCTGATTACACCCCCGATTACACCCCCGATTACACCTGATTACACCCCCGATTACACCCCCGATTACACCCCCGATTACACCAGATTACACCCCCGATTACACCACTGATTACACCCCCGATTACACCAGATTACATCCCCGATTACACCCCTGATTACACCCCCGATTACACCCCTGATTACACCCCCGATTACACCCCCAATTACACCCGATTACACCCCCGATTACAACCCCGATTACACCCCCGATTACACCCGATTATACCCCCGATTACACCCCCGATTACACCCGATTACATATTTGTAGAATATTTGAACTCCGGAAAGTTTATGCGTCAACACCCTGACATATCTAAGCCATAATACTTAGGCATGACCGAATCCACACCCTTTCAGAAATGTATCATATTTGTAGTCATGTCCTTATCAATAATGGATCCGTATTTATCCCCAGATTCATAATTTCCATAGATATCCTTACATGACATTTAATATTCATCCTCGTATGTCTGATAGAAAAAATGTCCTGAATCTGACTCGTGATCAATGTCCAGCGGAAAAATAATTTTACATGTTCAGGTGCCGAAGATCTCTTCGTGCTTCGTCTTATGAAGGTGACATACATCGCAGTTGGAAAGTATTCAGACCCCTTGACTTTTTTCCTCATTTAGTTACGTTACAGACTTATTTTATTTTTTTATTTTATTTTATTTTACCTCCTTTTTCTTCCCAATTTCATCATATCCATTTAAGATCTTGTGTCATCGCCGCAACTCCACAACAGACTCGGGAGTCCAACATGTTTCAAGCAGACCACCATAGTCCCTGTGCCCAAGGACACAAAGGCAACCTGCCTAAATGACTATAGACCCGAAGCACTCACGTCCATAGCCATGAAGTGCTTTGAAAGGCTGGTAATGGCTCACATCAATACCATTATCCCAGAAACCCTAGACCCACTCCGATTTGCCCAAACAGATCCACAGATGACGCAACCTCTATTGCACTCAACACTGCCCTTTCCCACCTGGACAAAAATAACACTTATGTGAGAATGCTATTCATTGACTACAGCTCAGCGTTCAATACCATAGTACCCTCACAGCTCATCACTAAGCTAAGGATCCTTGGACCAAACACCTCCCTCTGCAACTGGATCCTGGACTTCCTGATGGGCCGCCCCCAGGTGGTATATGGACCTCAGCCAAGAGAAGCATATCTGGAAAAAACATAGCTTATTATCTTGAATATGCTAAGAAAACACAGATATGCGTTTGCAGTCAGTATCTGTCCACCGGAAGAGAGAAAATAGGATGTCACATATCTCAGGATTTTGAATGAGTCCATATCCGGCCTAAAGGAAATGTCCATGTTTGATATTCAGAGTATCATACCAATATCATATCTGTCTAAAAGACATCTGAAATTCAGAATTTCATGATAAGTCTCATACCCATATCGGCAGCGTAGCCTAGTGGTTAGAGCGTTGGACTAGTAACCGAAAGGTTGCAAGATCAAATACCTGAGCTGACAAGGTACAAATCTATCATTCTGCCCCTGAACAAGGCAGTTAACCCACTGTCCCTAGGCCGTCTTAGAAAATAAGAATTTGTTCTTAACTGACTTGCTGAGTTAAATAAATGTAAAATAATCCAGGAACTCCAAATATACATTGGACATGGTTTGTATTCTGTAGAATATCAACTAACTGTGTAAAGATCTCCACTTATATAAACCCTTTTCCCCCAGTGAAATTCTCCTCTTTCTGAACAACATTATTTATTTATTTATTTATGTCTTTATTTAACCTTTATTTAACTAGGCAAGACAGTTAAAGACCAAGTTAGTTATTTACAATGACGGCCTACTATATAGTATAAACGTTTCCTCGTAGTCGAAGGCACAGATGCTATACCATCAGGGCTATTCAAATAGAAGACTTCTATTTCCAACCCATTGGTCTGAATAGAGGAGGTTATCTAACACGTCAAGGCAGTCATTGCCATTGTACCGTACAACCAATTAAAGTAATGGAACTTGGAATAAAGAATGTTCTGAACCAGTTCTCATACATACATTACAGCATCCATTGATAGGGAAATGAGAGAGAGTAGCAACATCCCATTACAGGGAACCGACAGACTACCAGTGAGAGAGAGAGAAAGAGAGAGAGAACGAGAGAAAGAGAGAGAGGGGGAGAGCAAAGGAGAGAGAGAGAGAGAAGGGGGAAGAAAGAGAGAGAGAAACAAAAATAAACAAAGAGAAAGAGAGATAGAGAGGGGGGTGAGAGCGAAATAGAGAGAGAGAGGGAGAGGAAAGAGAGAGAGAATGAGAGAGGGAGAGAGAGGAAAGAGAGAGGGGGAGAGAATATGAGAGAGAGGGAGAGAGAGAGAGTGGGGAGAAAGAGAGAGAGAATGAGAGGGAGAGAGAGGAAAGAGAGAGGAGGAAAGAATGAGAGAGAGAGGGAGAGAGAGAGAGTGGGGAGAAAGAGAGAGAGAATGAGAGAGGGAGAGAGAGGAAAGAGAGAGGGGGAGAGAATGAGAGAGAGAGGGAGAGAGAGAGAGAGAGAAGGGGAAAGAATGAGAGAAAGAGGGAGAGAGAGAGAGAGAGAGGGGGGAGAAAGAGAGAGAGAATGAGCGAGGGCGAGAGAGGAAAGAGAGAGGGGGAGAGAATGAGAGAGAGAGGGAGAGAGAGAGAGTGGGGAGAAAGAGAGAGAGAATGAGAGGGAGAGAAGAGAGAGGGAGAGAGAGAGAGTGAGTCCATTTGCCTTGGCAAAAAAACATATTTATTATCTAGACATTTATTTACCTGCTGAATGGTGTCCAGACTGAATATTACTCCGTTTCACAAAACAGAGAAATAATAATTCACCCTTGTTGCAAGATGTCTATCCACAGTGTCAGAGATGGGGAGCGATACTGACTCTATACTGCTTATGAATTTAGATGTTGTGATGTAGATTTATTGAAAATGGGTCTATATAGATCAGAAAATGTGGGTTGTTTTACACATTCAAAAGATAAACAGTGACACAGTATCCATTAACCACATGTTCAAATGGTATAAGTACAGGGAGCAAATTGACCTTACGGTCAAATGCTTACTGACGAGCCCCTAACCAACAATTCAGTTTATATATGGAATATATATGTATATTGTGTATATATATATGTAAAGAATAAGAAATAAAAGTAACAAGTAATTTAAAGAGCAGCAGTAAAATAACAATAGCGAGAGTTTATACAAGGGGGTACCGGTACAGTGTCAATGTGCGCGAGCACCGGTTGTTGAGGTAAATATGTACACGTAGGTAGAGTTATTAAAGTGACTATGCATAGATGATAACAACAGAGAGTAGCAGCGATGTAAAAGGCGGGAGCAATGCAAATAGTCTGGGTAGCCATCTGATTATCTGTTCAGGAGTCTTATGGCTTGGGGGGGTAGAAGCTGTTAAGAAGCCTGTTAGACCTAGGCTTTTGGCGCTCCGCGGTACCGGAGAGAACAGTCTATGACTAAGGTGGCTGAAGTCTTTGACAATTTTTAGGGCCTTCTTCCTGTAGTCCACAATCATATCCTTTGTCTTGATCACGTTGCGGGGAAAGCTGAATGTCCTGGCACCACACGGCCAGGTCTCTGACCTCCTCCCTATAGGCTGTCTCGTCGTTGTCGGTGATCAGACCTACCATTGCTGTGTCATCGGCAAACGTAATGATGGTGCTGGAATCGTGCCTGACCGTGCAGTCGTGAGTGAACAGGGAGTACAGGAGGGGACTGAGCACCTGAGGGGCCCCAGTGTTGAGGATCAGCGTGGCAGATGTGTTGTTACCTACCTTTACCACCTGGGGGCGGCCCGTCAGGAAGTTCAGGAACCAGTTGCAGAGGGAAGTGTTTAGTCCATAAGAGACGGTAGCGGCAACATTATGTACTGTCGTAGCTGAATCAGAATTAGTTAGGTAACATAGATAAATTAGATGTTTTATTTATTTTCATAATATGCAGAATATCAGAAAGGGAGAAGGGCTCCACTATGTCTGTACGCTGGTCACTCCCTTCTTTTCCCATTGGGGGGAGGAGTATGGCAGTGTCTGGAATCATTGTATTACCCCTCTGATGTTGTATGAATCTTGACCTGATATATGACCTAGAGAATCACTCCCCTTTCTGAGCTTGTCTAGAAGGGGGTGTATTTGAGATGGGAGTATCTAGAATTGACAATTGATATATGTGTAACGGCGATCCTCCTCCTCTCCAACTTCGGAAAAGGAGGAGTATTGAGGGAACCAAGGCGCAGCGAAGTTTGAACACATATTTATTAAACAAGACGAAAAACGAACACGAACTACACTTGAAATTATACAAAATAACAAACGACGTAGACTGACCTAAACATGAGAACTTACATAGACACGAAGAACGCACGAATAGGAAACAGACTACATAAACCGAACAAACCGTATACAGTTCTGTATGGTGCAAACATAACACAAACACGGAAGACAATCACCCACAAACAAACAGTGAGAACACCCTACCTAAATATGACTCTTAATTAGAGGAGAACGCAAAACACCTGCCTCTAATTAAGAGCCATACCAGGCAACCAAAACCAACATAGAAACAGATAACATAGACTGCCCACCCAAAACACATGCCCTGACCTAAAACACATACAAAAACAACATAAAACAGGTCAGGACCGTTACAATATGCCATTGGATGAGGTAATGTTTTCGTACTAAGTGGTACCAAGAACGAGATTAGAATCTCATTTTAGGAGACCAAACTGAACGAAAATTTATAGCTAATGCTATCTAGCTATGGGATACAACTCTTTCAAGTAAAAGGTTATTTGTAATGTTCTCGTTCGTCATGTGAGTTGAGAGGGGTGTATCTTGGCTATAAAAGATACTAAGAATTGTTTTTTAACTTCTTATGGCTGCAAGGGGCAGTATTGAGTAGCCTGATAAAATGTGTCCATTTCAAACGGCCTCGTACTCAATTCTTGCTCGTACAATATGCATATTATTATTACTATTGGATAGAAAACACTCTCTAGTTTCTAAAACCGTTTGAATTATTTCTCTGAGTGAAACAAAACTCATTCTGCAGCACTTTTCCTGACCCGGATGTTCAAAGTCTGAAATCGATGCTGTCTTCCTCTTCCTGCCTATAAATGGGCACAAGAGCTATTCGTATACATGCACGTCATAGACCTTCCTCTGGGTGTCAAGAGAGAAGAAAGGAGGTGATTATCTCGATCTGAGTTGGAACACATCATCTTGGAATCTCGTGTCCCCCATTTTCGGTACTCTGAAGAGGGCTTGACAGTGGGATTGCCTTTTGTTTTGCTGACAGTATAGGCGAAAATTATTTCCGGCTTTGATTTTATTTGATACATGTCACCATATCATCGTAAAGTATGTTTTTTCAACATAGTTTAATCAGATTATTGAAATTTTCCCGGGAGTTTTGCCGTGTTCCGTTCTCTTCCGTTTGTTTACATGGAGAGATCCGTGCAACCCGGCTAGCGCGCTTGCTAAATGGAGAGAGAAAGTTGCCATTCTGAATCCAAACAACGACTCATCTGGACAAAGGACACCTTGTTCAATTCTGATGAAAGATCAGCAAAAGTAAGAAACATTTTATGATGCTATTTCATATATCATATATCTGTCGTAGATGTGAACTAGTCGTCGGCGCCCAAGTGTTTCTGGCTATTGTGCTAAGCTAATATAGCGCTGCATTTTGTTTTCGCTGTAAAACACTTAATAAATCGGAAATATTGTCTGGCATCACAAGATGCCTGTCTTTCATTTGCTGTACACTATGTATTTTTCAGAAATGTTTTATGATGAGTAATTAGGTATTTGACGTTGGTGTCTGTAAATATTATGGCTGCTTTTGGTGCAATTTCTGAATGTAGCTGCAATGTAAACTATGATTTATACCTGAAATATGCATATTTTTCGAAAAAAACATATGCTATACAATAAATATGTTATCAGACTGTCATCTGATGAGGTTGTTTCTTGATTAGTGGCTATTTATATCTTTATTTGGCCAAATTTGTGATAGCTACTGATGGAGTCAAAAACTGATGATGGAGTAATAAAAGTGGAGTCTTTTGCTAACGTGGTTTTACATTTTAAAAATCGGACATGTTGGCTGGATTCACGAGATGTGTACCTTTCATATGCTGTATTGGACTTGTTAATGTGTGAAAGTTAAATATTTAAAAAATATATATTTTGAACTTCGCGCCCTGCACTTGAAGTGGCTGTTGTCATAAATGTACCGACGTCGGGCTTGCACGCCAAACAGGTTAACGGTAGCGTCCCACCTCGTCAACAGCCAGTGAAACTGCAGGGCGCCAAATTCAAAACAACAGAAATCCCATAATTTTTATTCCTCAAACATTCAAAAAAGAGCAAAGGCACACTTAACCAACATGGCTACCACAGCATTCTGCAGCGATACGCCATCCCCATCTGGTTTGCGCTTAGTGGGACTATAATTATTTTTCAACAGGACAATGATCCAAAACACACCTCCAGGCTGTGTAAGGGCTATGTGATAAGGAGTAGAGTGATGGTGCTGCATCAGATGACCTGGCATCCACAATCACCTGACCTCAACCCAATTGAGATGGTTTGGGATGAGTGAAGGAAAAGCAGCCAACAAGTGCTCAGCATATGTGTATCAGAACTCAGGATAAGACCCAAATGCAGACAGCTAGAGTCATAGATGTTTATTGACCCAAACAGGGGGCGAAAGACAGGTCCAAGGCAGGCAGAGGTCTGTAATCCAGCGCAGAGTCAATAAAATACGAACAGCTCGGACATGCAGAGGTTCGAAAATGGGTCAGAGTCAGGCAGGAACAGAACAGCAGGCAGGCTTGGGATCAGGGCAGAAAGGTCAGAAACTAGGAAACTGTACTCAAGAAAGTAGGGAGACGGGAAAACACACTGCTAAGACCTGACAAGACAGGGTGAACTGGCAACAGACAAACAGAGAACACAGGTATAAATACACTGGGGATAATGAGGAAGATGGACGACACCTGGAGGGGGATGAAGACAAGCACAAAGACAGGTGAAACAGAGAAAAGTGTGACAGTTTAGGATGAGTTGGACCACAGAGTGAAGGAAAAAGCAGCCGAACAAGTGCTCAGCATATGTGGGAACTCCTGTAAGACTGTTGGAAATGCATTCCAGGTTAAGATGGTTGAGAGAATGCCAAGAGTGTGCAAAGCTAGTTATCAAGTCAAATGTGGCTGTTTGAAGAATCTCAAATCTTAAAATATATATATTGATTTGTTTAACACTTTTTTGGTTACTACATGATTCCTTATGTGTTATTTCATAATGTTGATGTCTTCACTATTATTCTACAATGTAGAAAATAGAAAAAATACAGAAAAACCCTTGGATGAGTAGGTGTGTCCAAACTTTTGACTGGTACTGTACATTTACATTGCAATTTAGATTACAATTGAGCCACTCAGGAGACGCTCCCATCCAGAGCGACCCACAGCTAGTGCATTCATCTTAAGATAGCCAGGCGAGGCAACCACATATCACAGTCGTATCCCAACCACGTATTACATACGTAATACATTACATAATGCAATGAAAAATACAATGCAAAATGCATAAACATTTCTGTGTGAATCTTCACTGTCCTCGTAAGGTTCTGTAAGGTGTTCTTTTATTTATTTAAAAAAACGTATCCAGTTTTAATGCTAGCTTAAGTTACCTGGGGTGGCAGAGAGTTCCATGTAGTCAAGGCTCGATTTAATACTGCACATTTCCCAGCCTCTGTTCTGGACCTGAGGACTGTGAAGATACCTCTGGTTGCATGTCTTGTGTGATACCAAAAGAGTGTCTGAACTGTGTGCCAGCTGCTTGAACAGACAGTTCGGTACCTTCAACACATCAACACCTCGCACAAAGACTAATAGCGATGCCGTCAAGTCTCTTCTCAACTTTGAGCCAGGAGAGACTGGCATGCGTTGTCAATGTAAAAAAAACAAAAAAAAACTGGAATGAATAAATGTGTCCAAACTTTTGACTGGTACCGTACATACATTTACATTTACATTTAAGTCATTTAGCAGACGCTCTTATCCAGAGCGACTTACAAATTGCGCATACATTAAAATGATGGAGGATTAACACAACAGAACAGAAGGGCAAAGGGGGCATCATTAGTTTGTTGCGTCGTTTGTTGTCCTTGGGTTTTCATCACTCACATCTCAAAAGTTTCTGGACCTAAATAATTTTATTCTAAAGAACGACATCAATTTATTTGAAGCTGTAGGCGACATAAATGCTTATTACAGTTGCACAAAAAGACTTGGGATGAATGTCAAAATGTGTACCCTATTTCCCAACAGGGACCCACAGGTCTAAACAATGTTGTGCACTACATAGGGAATAGAGTGCCATTTGGGACCTTTTTGGGACGTACCTACACCTGTGGAGGAGCCTTTATGATATTCTTGTTACATCTCACCTTATGTGACCACTAAGTCATGGTCTATTCCACTAAGTCATGGTCTATTCCACTAAGTCATGGTCTATTCCACTAAGTCATGGTCTATTCCACTAAGTCATGGTCTATTCCACTAAGTCATGGTCTATTCCACTAAGTCATGGTCTATTCCACTAAGTCATGGCCTATTCCACTAAGTCATGGTCTATTCCACTAAGTCATGGCCTATTCCACTAAGTCATGGTCTATTTCACTAAGTCATGGTCTATTCCACTAAGTCATGGTCTATTCCACTAAGTCATGGCCTATTCCACTAAGTCATGGTCTATTCCACTAAGTCATGGTCTATTCCACTAAGTCATGGCCTATTCCACTAAGTCATGGTCTATTCCACTAAGTCATGGCCTATTCCACTAAGTCATGGCCTATTCCACTAAGTCATGGTCTATTCCACTAAGTCATGGCCTATTCCACTAAGTCATGGTCTATTCTATTAAGTCATGGTCTATTCGACTAAGTCATGGTCTATTCTATTAAGTCATGGTCTATTCCACTAAGTCATGGTCTATTCCACTAAGTCATGGTCTATTCTATTAACCTGTCTGGCTCTGGAGTTCCGCCAGCGGAACTCCTCCCACATTCCACTGAAAAGGCAGAGCGCGAAATTCAAAAGAAATAGAAATATTTCTAGATAAATATAGAAATATTTAACTTTCACACATTAACAAATCCAATACATCAAATGAAAGATACACATCTTGTGAAGCCAGTCAACATGTCCGATTTTTAAAATGTTTTACAGCGAAAACACCACATATATTTATGTTAGCTCACCACCAAATACAAAAAAGGACAGACGTTGTTCACAGCACAGGTAGCATGCACAAAGCCAACCTAACTAACCAAGAACCAACCAAACTAACCAACAAACAACTTCATCAGATGACGGTCTTATAACATGTTATTCAATAAATCTATGTTTTGTTCGAAAAATGTGCATATTTCAGGTATAAATCATAGTTTACATTGCAGCTACAACCAGAAATTGCACCGAAAGCAGCTAGAATAATTACAGACACCAACTTCAAATACCTAAATACTGATCATAAAACATTTCTGAAAAATCGATGGTGTACAGCAAATTAAAGACAAACATCTTGTGAATCCAGCCAATATTTCCGATTTTTTAAGTGTTTTACAGCGAAAACACAATATAGCATTATATTAGCTTACTACAATAGCCTACCACACTACCGCATTCATTCATCAAGGCACGTTAGCGATAGCAATAGGCATGCTAGCGATAGCGAATAAACCAGCAAGATATATAACTTTGACTAACCTTGATAAGCTTCATCAGATGACAGTCCTATAACATCAGGTTATACATACACTTATGTTTTGTTCGAAAATGTGCATATTTAGAGCTGAAATCAGGGGTTATACATTGTGCTAACATAGCATCTTTTTCCCACAACGTCCGGATATTTTTCTGACACTTTTTCTGACACACATATTCTGACCAAATAACCATTCATAAACATAACTAAAAAATACATGTTGTATAGGAAATGATAGATACACTAGTTCTTAATGCAATCGCCGTGTTAGAATTCTAAAAATAACTTCATTACGACATCCAGCTTGGGTATAGCGAGAGAGTACCCAACGGCTGGGCGCAAACGACTAGCACAACATGTTCGACAGATATATGAAATAGCATCATAAAATGGATCCTACTTTTGCTGATCTTTCATCAGAATGTTGTACAAGGGGTCCTTTGTCGGGAACAATCGTTGTTTGGATTTAGAACAGCCTTTTTCCCTCTCGATTTAGCAAGCACACTTGCCAAGTGACGCGAATCTCTCCATCGTAAACAAACTCAGAGAACGGAACACGGCAAAACTCCCGAAGAAATTTCAATAATCTGATTAAACTATATTGAAAAAACTTACTTTACGATGATATTGTCACATGTATCAAATAAAATCAAAGCCGGAGATATTAGTCGTCTATAACGGCAGCTTATCAGAAGGCAAATCCAGGTCCCTTCTCGCGCTCTCCAGAAAACAGGAAACTGGTGACACGTCATGCCGAGAGCTATAATTCGAGCCCAGATCAAGTTACACACTCAATTTCTTCTCTCACTGCTTGTCGACATCTAGTGGAAGACGTATGAAGTGCATCTAAACTAATAAATATCAAGGACTTTAATAGGCAGCCCCTAGAAGAGTGCATCGATTTCAGATTTTCCACTTCCTGTCAGGAAGTTTGCTGCAAAAGGAGTTCTGTTTTACTCACAGATATAATTCAAACGGTTTTAAAAACTAGAGAGTGTTTTTTTATCCAATAGTAATAATAATATGCATATTGTACGAGCAAGAATTGAGTACGAGGCCGTTTAAATTGGGCACGATTTCCCCCCAAAGTGAAAACAGTGCCCTCGGTCCTCAATAGGTTTTAAGTCATGGTCTATTCCACTAAGTCATGGTCTATTCCACTAAGTAATGGCCTATTCCACCAAGTCATGGCCTATTCCACTAAGTCATGGCCTATTCCACTAAGTCATGGTCTATTCCACTAAGTAGTCAGGGTTAATGTCAGGGTTAATGTCAGAGTTTATAATCTGATTTTATGAAGAGAAATTAAAAGATGTACTCCAGCTATTTTGTAACACACACACACACACACACACACACACACACACACACACACACACACACACACACACACACACACACACACACACACACACACACACACACACACACACACACACACACACACACACACACACACACACACACACACACACACACACACACTGCCAAAGAAGCTCATGATGAATAATGTATAGCTGAATATGGTAATCTTTTGGAAAGTTATTGTGCACTTTTTCAATTTCCTTCCTAATGACACACGCACGCACGCACGCATGCACGCGCGCGCACGCACGCACGCACGCACGCATGCACACACACACACACACACACAGACACACAGACACACAGACACACAGACACACAGCCATTAAAATGTGGTGGTGTGGGAGGTAAGGAGGAGAAGAGAGGGTCTGAATATAAATATCTAGAGACAATGACATCCATTTTAAGCATTTTTTCGTTCAAGTCAAGACCAGACCAGATCAGACCAGACCAGATCAGATCAGACCAGACCAGACCAGACCAGATCAGATCAGACCAGACCAGACCAGACCAGAACAGACCAGACCAGATCAGACCAGACCAGACCAGATCAGATCAGACCAGACCAGACCAGATCAGACCAGACCAGACCAGACCAGATCAGACCAGACCAGACCAGATCAGATCAGACCAGATCAGACCAGATCAGACCAGACCAGATCAGACCAGACCAGACCAGACCAGACCAGACCAGATCAGACCAGATCAGACCAGACCAGTTGCTGTCTGGGGGCTGTCTGGTTGCTGTCTGGTTGCTGTCTGAATAATGTCTGGGTGCTGTCTGGGTGCTGTCTGGTTGCTGTCTGGGTGCTGTCTGGGGGCTGTCTGAATAATGTCTGGGTGCTGTCTGGGTGCTGTCTGGGGGCTGTCTGAATAATGTCTGGGTGCTGTCTGGGGGCTGTCTGAATAATGTCTGGGTGCTGTCTGGGTGCTGTCTGGGGGCTGTCTGAATAATGTCTGGGGGCTGTCTGGGTACTGTCTGGGTGCTGTCTGGGGGCTGTCTGGGGGCTGTCTGAAAATGTCTGGGTGCTGTCTGGGTGCTGTCTGGTTGCTGTCTGGGGGCTGTCTGAATAATGTCTGGGTGCTGTCTGGTTGCTGTCTGGGGGCTGTCTATGTGCTGTCTGAATAATGTCTGGGTGCTGTCTGAATACTGTCTGAATACTGTCTGGGTGCTGTCTGGGTAATGTCTGGGTGCTGTCTGGGTGCTGTCTGGGTGCTGTCCGGGTGCTGTCTGAATAATGTCTGGGTGCTGTCTGAGGCTATCTAGGTGCTGTCTGAATACTGTCTGGGGGCTGTCTGGGGGCTGTCTGGGTGATGTCTGGGGGGCTGTCTGAATACTGTCTGGGGGCTGTCTGGGTGCTGTCTGGGTGCTGTCTGGGTGCTGTCTGAATACTGTCTGGGTGCTGTCTGGGTGCTGTCAGGGTGCTGTCTGGGGGGCTGCCTGGGTGATGTCTGGGTGATGTCTGGGTGATGTCTGGGTGATGTCTGGTGGCTGTCTGGGGCGCTGTCTGAATAATGTCTGGGTGATGTCCGGGGGCTGTCTGGGTGCTGTCTGAGGGGCTGTCTGGGTGCTGTCTGGGGGGCTGTCTGGGTGCTGTCTGGGGGGCTGTCTGGGTGATGTCTGGATACTGTCTGGCGGCTGTCTGAATACTGTCTTGGTGATGTCCGGGGGCTGTCTGGGGGCTGTCTGGGTGCTGTCTGAGGGCTGTCTGGGGACTGTCTGGGTGCTGTCTGAGGATATCTAGGTGCTGTCTGAATAATGTCTGGGTGCTGTCTGGGTGCTGTCTGGGTGCTGTCTGGTTGCTGTCTGGGGGCTGTCTGGGTGCTATCTGGGGGCTGTCTGGGTGATGTCTGGGAGCTGTCTGGGTGCTGTCTTGGTGCTGTCTGGGGGCTGTCTGAATGCTGTCTGGGTGCTGTCTGAATAGTGTCTGGGTGCTGTCTGAAATACTGTCTGGGTGCTGTCTGGTTGCTGTCTGGGGGCTGTCTGAATAATGTCTGGGTGCTGTCTGGGTGCTGTCTGGGGGCTGTCTGAATAATGTCTGGGTGCTGTCTGGGTGCTGTCTGGGTGCTGTCTGGGGGCTGTCTGAATAATGTCTGGGTGCTGTCTGGGTGCTGTCTGGGGGCTGTCTGAATAATGTCTGGGTGCTGTCTGGGGGCTGTCTGAATAATGTCTGGGTGCTGTCTGGGTGCTGTCTGGTTGCTGTCTGGGGGCTGTCTGGGGGCTGTCTGGGGGCTGTCTGAATACTGTCTTGGTGATGTCCGGGGGCTGTCTGGGTGCTGTCTGGGTGCTGTCTGGGTGCTGTCTGGGTGCTGTCTGGGGCTGTCTGGGGGCTGTCTGGCGGCTGTCTGAATACTGTCTTGGTGATGTCCGGGGGCTGTCTGGGTGCTGTCTGGTTGCTGTCTGGGTGCTGTCTGGGTGCTGTCTGGGGGCTGTCTGGGGGCTGTCTGAATAATGTCTGGGTGCTGTCTGGGTGCTGTCTGGGGGCTGTCTATGTGCTGTCTGAATAATGTCTGGGTGCTGTTTGGATACTGTCTGAATACTGTCTGGGTGCTGTCTGGGTGCTGTCTGAATACTGTCTGGGGGCTGTCTGGGTGCTGTCTGGGTGCTGTCTGGGTGCTGTCTGAATACTGTCTGGGGGCTGTCTGGGTGCTGTCTGGGTGCTGTCTGGGTGCTGTCTGGGGGCTGTCTGAGGCTATCTAGGTGCTGTCTGAATACTGTCTGGGTGCTGTCTGGGTGCTGTCTGGGTGCTGTCTGGTTGCTGTCTGGGGGCTGTCTGGGTGCTGTCTGGGGGCTGTCTGGGTGCTGTCTGGGGGCTGTCTGGGTGCTGTCTTGGGGCTGTCTGGGTGCTGCCTGGGGGCTGTCTGGGGGCTGTCTGGGTGCTGTCTGGGGGCTGTCTGGGTGCTGTCTGGGGGCTGTCTGGGGGCTGTCTGGGTGCTGTCTGGGGGGCTGTCTGGATGATGTCTGAATACTGTCTGGGGGCTGTCTGGGTGATGTCTGGATACTGTCTGGGGGCTGTCTGGGGGCTGTCTGGGTGCTGTCTGGGGGCTGTCTGGGGGCTGTCTGGGTGCTGTCTTGGGGCTGTCTGGGTGCTGTCTGGGGGCTGTCTGGGGGCTGTCTGGGTGCTGTCTTGGGGCTGTCTGGGTGCTGTCTGGGTGCTGTCTGGGGACTGTCTGGGTGCTGTCTGATGCTATCTAGGTGCTGTCTGATTACTGTCTGGGTGCTGTCTGGGTGCTGTCTGGGTGCTGTCTGGGGGCTGTCTGGGTGCTGTCTGGGTGCTGTCTTGGGGCTGTCTGGGTGCTGTCTGAATACTGTCTAGGTGCTGTCTGAATACTGTCTGGGTGCTGTCTGAATGCTGTCTGGGGACTGTCTGGGGCCTGTCTGGGGGCTGTCTGGGTGCTGTCTGAATGCTGTCTGGGGGCTGTCTGAATACTGTCTGGGTGCTGTCTGAATACCTTCTGGGTGCTGTCTGAAAACTGTCTAGGTGCTGTCTGAATACTCCCTGGGGGTGTCTGGACACTGTCTGAATACTTTCTGGGTGCTGTCTGAATGCTGTCTGGAGGCTGTCTGGGTGATCTCGGACTACTGTCTGGGGGTGTCTGGGTGCTGTCGGAATACTGTCTTGGGGCTGTCTGGGGGCTGTCTAGGTGCTGTCTGAAATACTGTCTGGGGGCTGTCTGGGTGATGTCTGGGGGCTGTCTGAATACTGTCTGGGGGCTGTCTGAATACTGGCTGGGTGCTGTCTGAATACGGTCTGGGGGCTGTCTAGGTGCTGTCTGAATACTGTCTGGGGGCTGTCTGAAATACTGTCTGGGGGCTGTCTGGGTGATGTCTGGGGGCTGTCTGAATACTATCTGGGGGCTGTCTGAATACTGGCTGGGTGCTGTCTGAATACGGTCTGGGGGCTGTCTAGGTGCTGTCTGAATACTGTCTGGGGGCTGTCTGAATACTGTCTGGGGGCTGTCTGAATACTGGCTGGGTGCTGTCTGAAATACTGTCTGGGGGCTGTCTGGGTGCTGTCTGAATACTGTCTGGGGGCTGTCTGGGTGCTGTCTTGGTGCTGTCTGGGGGCTGTCTGAATGCTGTCTGGGTGCTGTCTGGGTGCTGTCTGAATACTGTCTGGGGGCTGTCTGGGTGCTGTCTCGGTGCTGTCTGGGGGCTGTCTGAATACTGTCTGGGGGCTGTCTGGGTGCTGTCTGAATACTGTCTGGGGGCTGTCTGGGTGCTGTCTTGGTGCTGTCTGGGGGCTGTCTGAATGCTGTCTGGGTGCTGTCTGAATAGTGTCTGGGTGCTGTCTGAATACTGTCTGGGTGCTGTCTGGGGGCTGTCTGGGTGCTGTCTGAATAATGTCTGGGTGCTGTCTGAATGCTGTCTGGGGGCTGTCTGAATACTGTCTGGGGGCTGTCTGAATACTGTCTGGGGGCTGTCTGGGGGCTGTCTGAATACTGTCTGGGGGCTGTCTGAATACTGTCTGGGGGCTGTCTGAATACTGGCTGGGTGCTGTCTGAATACTGTCTGGGGGCTGTCTAGGTGCTGTCTGAATACTGTCTGGGGGCTGTCTGGGTGATGTCTGGGGGCTGTCTGGGTGCTGTCTTGGTGCTGTCTGGGGGCTGTCTGAATGCTGTCTGGGGGCTGTCTGGGTGATGTCTGGGGGCTGTTTGGGTGCTGTCTTGGTGCTGTCTGGGTGCTGTCTGAATACTGTCTGGGGGCTGTCTGGGTGATGTCTGGGGGCTGTCTGGGTGCTGTCTTGGTGCTGTCTGGGGGCTGTCTGAATGCTGTCTGGGTGCTGTCTGAATACTATCTGGGGGCTGTCTGAATACTGGCTGGGTGCTGTCTGAATACGGTCTGGGGGCTGTCTAGGTGCTGTCTGAATACTGTCTGGGGGCTGTCTGAATACTGTCTGGGGGCTGTCTGAATACTGGCTGGGTGCTGTCTGAAATACTGTCTGGGGGCTGTCTGGGTGCTGTCTGAATACTGTCTGGGGGCTGTCTGGGTGCTGTCTTGGTGCTGTCTGGGGGCTGTCTGAATGCTGTCTGGGTGCTGTCTGGGTGCTGTCTGAATACTGTCTGGGGGCTGTCTGGGTGCTGTCTCGGTGCTGTCTGGGGGCTGTCTGAATACTGTCTGGGGGCTGTCTGGGTGCTGTCTGAATACTGTCTGGGGGCTGTCTGGGTGCTGTCTTGGTGCTGTCTGGGGGCTGTCTGAATGCTGTCTGGGTGCTGTCTGAATAGTGTCTGGGTGCTGTCTGAATACTGTCTGGGTGCTGTCTGGGGGCTGTCTGGGTGCTGTCTGAATAATGTCTGGGTGCTGTCTGAATGCTGTCTGGGGGCTGTCTGAATACTGTCTGGGGGCTGTCTGAATACTGTCTGGGGGCTGTCTGGGGGCTGTCTGAATACTGTCTGGGGGCTGTCTGAATACTGTCTGGGGGCTGTCTGAATACTGGCTGGGTGCTGTCTGAATACTGTCTGGGGGCTGTCTAGGTGCTGTCTGAATACTGTCTGGGGGCTGTCTGGGTGATGTCTGGGGGCTGTCTGGGTGCTGTCTTGGTGCTGTCTGGGGGCTGTCTGAATGCTGTCTGGGGGCTGTCTGGGTGATGTCTGGGGGCTGTTTGGGTGCTGTCTTGGTGCTGTCTGGGTGCTGTCTGAATACTGTCTGGGGGCTGTCTGGGTGATGTCTGGGGGCTGTCTGGGTGCTGTCTTGGTGCTGTCTGGGGGCTGTCTGAATGCTGTCTGGGTGCTGTCTGAATAGTGTCTGGGTGCTGTCTGAGGGCTGTCTGGGTGCTGTCTGAATACTGTCTGGGGGCTGTCTGGGTGATGTCTGGGGGCTGTCTGGGTGCTGTCTTGGTGGTGTCTGGGGGCTGTCTGAATGCTGTCTGGGTGCTGTCTGAATACTGTCTGGGTGCTGTCTGGGGGCTGTCTGGGTGCTGTCTGAATAATGTCTGGGTGCTGTCTGAATGCTGTCTGGGGGCTGTCTGGGTGCTGTCGGAATACTTTCTGGGGGTGTCTGGGTGCTGTCTTGGTGCTGTCTGGGTGCTGTCTGAATACTGTCTGGGGGCTGTCTGGGTGCTGTCTGAATACTGTCTGGGGGCTGTCTGGGTGCTGTCTTGGTGCTGTCTGGGGGCTGTCTGAATGCTGTCTGGGGGCTGTCTGGGTGATGTCTGGGGGCTGTCTGGGTGCTGTCTTGGTGGTGTCTGGGGGCTGTCTGAATGCTGTCTGGGTGCTGTCTGAATACTGTCTGGGTGCTGTCTGGGGGCTGTCTGGGTGCTGTCTGAATAATGTCTGGGTGCTGTCTGAATGCTGTCTGGGGGCTGTCTGGGTGCTGTCGGAATACTGTCTGGGGGTGTCTGGGTGCTGTCGGAATACTGTCTGGGGGCTGTCTGAATACTGTCTGGGGGCTGTCTGGGGGCTGTCTGGGGGCTGTCTAGGTGCTGTCTGGGGACTGTCTGGGTGCTGTCTGATGCTATCTAGGTGCTGTCTGATTACTGTCTGGGTGCTGTCTGGGTGCTGTCTGGGTGCTGTCTGGGTGCTGTCTGGGTGCTGTCTGGGTGCTGTCTTGGGGCTGTCTGGGTGCTGTCTGAATACTGTCTAGGTGCTGTCTGAATACTGTCTGGGTGCTGTCTGAATGCTGTCTGGGGACTGTCTGGGGGCTGTCTGGCGGCTGTCTGGGTGCTGTCTGAATGCTGTCTGGGGGCTGTCTGGGTGCTGTCTTGGTGCTGTCTGGGGGCTGTCTGGGGGCTGTCTGGGGGCTGTCTGAATACTGTCTGGGGGCTGTCTGGGGGCTGTCTGGGTGCTGTCTGGGGGCTGTCTTGGGGCTGTCTGGGGGCTGTCTGGGGGCTGTCTGGGGGCTGTCAGAATACTGTCTGGGGGCTGTTGAATACTGTCTGGGGGCTGTTTGAACACTGTCTGGGGGCTGTCTGACTACTGTCTGGGGGCTGTCTGGGTGCTGTCTGGGGGCTGTCTGGGGGCTGTCTGAATACTGTCTGGGGGCTGTCTGGGTGATGTCTGGGGCTGTCTGGGTGATGTCTGGGGGCTGTCTGGGTGCTGTATGGGGGCTGTCTGGGGGCTGTCTGGGGGCTGTCTTGGTGATGTCTGGGGGCTGTCTGGGTGCTGTCTGGGTGCAGTCTTGGTGCTGTCTCGGTGCTGTCTGAATACTGTCTCAGTGCTTTCTGGGTGCTGTCTGGGGGCTGTCTGGGTGCTGTCTGGGTGCTGTCTTGGGGCTGTCTGGGTGCTGTCTGGGTGCTGTCTGGGGACTGTCTGGGTGCTGTCTGATGCTATCTAGGTGCTGTCTGATTACTGTCTGGGTGCTGTCTGGGTGCTGTCTGGGTGCTGTCTGGGGGCTGTCTGGGTGCTGTCTGGGTGCTGTCTTGGGGCTGTCTGGGTGCTGTCTGAATACTGTCTAGGTGCTGTCTGAATACTGTCTGGGTGCTGTCTGAATGCTGTCTGGGGACTGTCTGGGGGCTGTCTGGGGGCTGTCTGGGTGCTGTCTGAATGCTGTCTGGGGGCTGTCTGAATACTGTCTGGGTGCTGTCTGAATACCTTCTGGGTGCTGTCTGAAAACTGTCTAGGTGCTGTCTGAATACTCCCTGGGGGTGTCTGGACACTGTCTGAATACTTTCTGGGTGCTGTCTGAATGCTGTCTGGAGGCTGTCTGGGTGATCTCGGACTACTGTCTGGGGGTGTCTGGGTGCTGTCGGAATACTGTCTTGGGGCTGTCTGGGGGCTGTCTAGGTGCTGTCTGAAATACTGTCTGGGGGCTGTCTGGGTGATGTCTGGGGGCTGTCTGAATACTGTCTGGGGGCTGTCTGAATACTGGCTGGGTGCTGTCTGAATACGGTCTGGGGGCTGTCTAGGTGCTGTCTGAATACTGTCTGGGGGCTGTCTGAAATACTGTCTGGGGGCTGTCTGGGTGATGTCTGGGGGCTGTCTGAATACTATCTGGGGGCTGTCTGAATACTGGCTGGGTGCTGTCTGAATACGGTCTGGGGGCTGTCTAGGTGCTGTCTGAATACTGTCTGGGGGCTGTCTGAATACTGTCTGGGGGCTGTCTGAATACTGGCTGGGTGCTGTCTGAAATACTGTCTGGGGGCTGTCTGGGTGCTGTCTGAATACTGTCTGGGGGCTGTCTGGGTGCTGTCTTGGTGCTGTCTGGGGGCTGTCTGAATGCTGTCTGGGTGCTGTCTGGGTGCTGTCTGAATACTGTCTGGGGGCTGTCTGGGTGCTGTCTCGGTGCTGTCTGGGGGCTGTCTGAATACTGTCTGGGGGCTGTCTGGGTGCTGTCTGAATACTGTCTGGGGGCTGTCTGGGTGCTGTCTTGGTGCTGTCTGGGGGCTGTCTGAATGCTGTCTGGGTGCTGTCTGAATAGTGTCTGGGTGCTGTCTGAATACTGTCTGGGTGCTGTCTGGGGGCTGTCTGGGTGCTGTCTGAATAATGTCTGGGTGCTGTCTGAATGCTGTCTGGGGGCTGTCTGAATACTGTCTGGGGGCTGTCTGAATACTGTCTGGGGGCTGTCTGGGGGCTGTCTGAATACTGTCTGGGGGCTGTCTGAATACTGTCTGGGGGCTGTCTGAATACTGGCTGGGTGCTGTCTGAATACTGTCTGGGGGCTGTCTAGGTGCTGTCTGAATACTGTCTGGGGGCTGTCTGGGTGATGTCTGGGGGCTGTCTGGGTGCTGTCTTGGTGCTGTCTGGGGGCTGTCTGAATGCTGTCTGGGGGCTGTCTGGGTGATGTCTGGGGGCTGTTTGGGTGCTGTCTTGGTGCTGTCTGGGTGCTGTCTGAATACTGTCTGGGGGCTGTCTGGGTGATGTCTGGGGGCTGTCTGGGTGCTGTCTTGGTGCTGTCTGGGGGCTGTCTGAATGCTGTCTGGGTGCTGTCTGAATAGTGTCTGGGTGCTGTCTGAGGGCTGTCTGGGTGCTGTCTGAATACTGTCTGGGGGCTGTCTGGGTGATGTCTGGGGGCTGTCTGGGTGCTGTCTTGGTGGTGTCTGGGGGCTGTCTGAATGCTGTCTGGGTGCTGTCTGAATACTGTCTGGGTGCTGTCTGGGGGCTGTCTGGGTGCTGTCTGAATAATGTCTGGGTGCTGTCTGAATGCTGTCTGGGGGCTGTCTGGGTGCTGTCGGAATACTGTCTGGGGGTGTCTGGGTGCTGTCTTGGTGCTGTCTGGGTGCTGTCTGAATACTGTCTGGGGGCTGTCTGGGTGCTGTCTGAATACTGTCTGGGGGCTGTCTGGGTGCTGTCTTGGTGCTGTCTGGGGGCTGTCTGAATGCTGTCTGGGGGCTGTCTGGGTGATGTCTGGGGGCTGTCTGGGTGCTGTCTTGGTGGTGTCTGGGGGCTGTCTGAATGCTGTCTGGGTGCTGTCTGAATACTGTCTGGGTGCTGTCTGGGGGCTGTCTGGGTGCTGTCTGAATAATGTCTGGGTGCTGTCTGAATGCTGTCTGGGGGCTGTCTGGGTGCTGTCGGAATACTGTCTGGGGGTGTCTGGGTGCTGTCGGAATACTGTCTGGGGGCTGTCTGAATACTGTCTGGGGGCTGTCTGGGGGCTGTCTGGGGGCTGTCTAGGTGCTGTCTGGGGACTGTCTGGGTGCTGTCTGATGCTATCTAGGTGCTGTCTGATTACTGTCTGGGTGCTGTCTGGGTGCTGTCTGGGTGCTGTCTGGGTGCTGTCTGGGTGCTGTCTGGGTGCTGTCTTGGGGCTGTCTGGGTGCTGTCTGAATACTGTCTAGGTGCTGTCTGAATACTGTCTGGGTGCTGTCTGAATGCTGTCTGGGGACTGTCTGGGGGCTGTCTGGCGGCTGTCTGGGTGCTGTCTGAATGCTGTCTGGGGGCTGTCTGGGTGCTGTCTTGGTGCTGTCTGGGGGCTGTCTGGGGGCTGTCTGGGGGCTGTCTGAATACTGTCTGGGGGCTGTCTGGGGGCTGTCTGGGTGCTGTCTGGGGGCTGTCTTGGGGCTGTCTGGGGCTGTCTGGGGGCTGTCTGGGGGCTGTCAGAATACTGTCTGGGGGCTGTTGAATACTGTCTGGGGGCTGTTTGAACACTGTCTGGGGGCTGTCTGACTACTGTCTGGGGGCTGTATGGGTGCTGTCTGGGGGCTGTCTGGGGGCTGTCTGAATACTGTCTGGGGGCTGTCTGGGTGATGTCTGGGGCTGTCTGGGTGATGTCTGGGGGCTGTCTGGGTGCTGTATGGGGGCTGTCTGGGGGCTGTCTGGGGGCTGTCTTGGTGATGTCTGGGGGCTGTCTGGGTGCTGTCTGGGTGCAGTCTTGGTGCTGTCTCGGTGCTGTCTGAATACTGTCTCAGTGCTTTCTGGGTGCTGTCTGGGGGCTGTCTGGGTGCTGTCTGGGGGCTGTCTGGGGGCTGTCTCAGTGCTGTCTGGGTGCTGTCTGGGGGCTGTCTCAGTGCTGTCTCAGTGCTGTCTGGGTGCTGTCTGGGGACTGTCTGGGTGCCTCCCTCAAAAAATAGAAAAATATATTATATAAAATAAATATATATACAGTATATATATATACATTGGGGAGAACAAGTATTTGATACACTGCCTATTTTGCAGGTTTTCCTACTTACAAATCATGTGGAGGTCTGTAATTTTTTATCATAGGTACACTTGAACTGTGAGAGACGGAATCTAAAACAAAAATCCAGAAAATCATATTGTATCATTTTTAAGTAATTAACTTGCATTTTGTTGCATTCTCTTGCATTCTCCTGGCATCCGCCAAACCCAGATTCGTCCGTTAGACTGCAAGGTGAAGCGTGATTCATCACTCCAGAGAAAGCGTTTCCGCTGCTCCTGAGTCCAATGGCGGCGAGCTTTACTCCACTCCAGCTGACGCTTGGCATTGCACATGGTGATCTATGGCTTGTGTGCGGCTGCTCGGCCATGGAAACCCATTTCATGAAGCTCCTAACGAACAGTTCTGGCGCTGACGTTGCTTCCAGAGGCAGTTTGGAACTTGGTAGTGAGTGTTGCAACCGAGTACAGACGATTTGTATGTGCTACACGTTTCAGCACTCGGCGGTCCCGTTCTGTGAGCTTGTGTGGCCTACCACTTCGCGGCTGAGCCGTTGTTGCTCCTAGACGTTTCCACTTCACAATAACAGCACTTACAGTTGACCGCGGCAGGTCTAACATGGTGGAAAGTTGATAAACTGACTTGTTGGAAAGGTGACATACTATGACAGTAATGCCATTCTACTGTCAATGTTTGTCTATGGAGATTGCATGTGTGTGTGCTCAATTGTATACACCTGTAAGCAACAGGTGCAGCTGAAGTAACCGAATCCACTAATGTGAAGCGGTGTTCAGTTATAAACAGTACCTATCAAACGTTTTAGAACACCTACACCTCTGAATCCTGGCTCAGGAAGTCCACCAAAAACCCTGAAATTTCCATCCTTAACTACAAGATTTTCCGACAAGATAGAACTGCCAAAGGGGGCAGAGTTGCAATCTACTGCAGAGACAGCCTGCAGAGTTTTGTCTTACTATCCAGGTCTGTACCCAAACAATTCGAGCTTCTACTTTAAAAAATCCATCTTTCCAGAAACAAGTCTCTGACCATTGCCGCTTGCTATAGGCCACCCTCTGTCCCCAGCTGTGCCCTGGACTCAAATGTGAACTGATTGCCCCCAAATACCTTCAGAGCTCGTGCTGCTAGGTGACCTAAACTGGGACATGCTTAGCATTACAATCTAAGCTTGATGCCCTCAATCTCACACGAATGATCAATGAACCCACCAGGTACAACCCCAAATCCGTAATCACGGGCACCCTCAAAGATACCATCCTAACCAACTTGCCCTCCAAATACACCTCTGCTGTTTTCAACCAAGATCTCAGCGATCACTGCCTCATTGCCTGCATCCGTAATGGGTCCGCGGTCAAACGACCACCCCTCATCACTGTCAAACGCTCCCTAAAACACTTCAGCGAGCAGGCCTTTCTAATTGACTGGAAGGACACTAGCCGTATTCGTTGACCTGGCCAAGGCTTTCGACCCTGTCAATCACCACATTCTTATTGGCAGACTCAACATCAAATGATTGCATCACCTGGTTCACCAACTACTTCTCTGATAGAGTTCAGTGTGTCAAATCGGAGGGCCTGTTGTCCGGACCTCTGGCAGTCTCTATGAGGGGTGCCACTAGGTTCAATTCTTGGGCCGACTCTCTTCTCTGTATACATCAATGATGTCGCTCTTGCTGCTGGTGATTCTCTGATCCACCTCTACACAGACGACACCATTCT
>NC_074672.1:48611606-48696606 GCF_029448725.1 Salvelinus fontinalis | reverse complement strand
TCTCTCTCTCTTTCTCTCTCTCTCCTTGCCCTTCTTTCTCAATAATGATGTAATTAACAGGGACGTGCCATAGGGGTAAAGCAGAGATGTTTGAGAAGAGAAGAACATTCCAATCTAATGAATATATATACAGTTGAAGTCGGAAGTTTACACACACCTTAGCCAAATACATTTAAACTTAGTTTATCACAAGTACTGACATTTAATCCAAGTAAATATTCCCTGTTTTAGGTCAGTTAGGATCACCACTTTATTTTAAGAATGTGAAATGTCAGAAAAATAATAGAGAATTATTTATTTCTGTAACGATGTTCCTCCTCCTCTTCATACGAAGAGGAGGAGTAGTGATTCGACCAACATGCAGCGGGTTGTGAATACATAATGAATTTATTAAGGTAAACGACGGAACACGAAAACAAACACTGGGAAGGATTACAAATTAACAAAAAACGAATGTATACTGACCTAAACCATGAGTACTTACATAAAACACGAAGCACGTAGGAACAGGTACAGACTATGACAAACCGAACGAACAAACGCTACAGTCCCGTGTGGTGCAGACACAGACACGGACGACAATCACCCATAAACAAACAGTGAGAACCTCCTACCTTAATATGACTCTCAATTAGAGGAAAACGCAAAACACCTGCCTCTAATTAAGAGCCATACCAGGCAACCCAAAACCAACATAGAAACGGAAAACATAGACTGCCCACCCAAAACTCACGCCCTGACCATCACACACATGCAAAACAACAGAAAACAGGTCAGGAACGTGACAGAACCCCCCCCTCAAGGTGCGAACGCCGGGCGCACCAGCACAAAGTCCAGGGGGGGTCTGGGTGGGCATCTGACCACGGTGGTGGCTCAGGCTCCGGACGCTGTCCCCACACCACCATAGTCACTCCCCGCTTCTGTATTCCCCTCCCAATGACCACCCTCCAACTAAAACCACCTAAATGAAGGGGCAGCACCGGGATAAGGGGCAGCACCGGGATAAGGGGCAGCACCGGGATAAGGGGCAGCACCGGTATAAGGGGCAGCACCGGGATAAGGGGCAGGTCCTGGCTGAGGGACTCTGGCAGGTCCTGGCTGAGGGACTCTGGCAGGTCCGGGCTGAGGGACTCTGGCAGGTCCGGGCTGAGGGACTCTGGCAGGTCCGGGCTGAGGGACTCTGGCAGGTCCGGGCTGAGGGACAGCTCCTGACTGTGGGGCAGCTCATGACTGTGGGGCAGCTCATGACTGTAGGGCAGCTCATGACTGTAGGGCAGCTCATGACTGTAGGGCAGCTCATGACTGTAGGGCAGCTCATGACTGTAGGGCAGCTCATGACTGTAGGGCAGCTCATGACTGTAAGGCAGCTCATGACTGTAAGGCAGCTCATGACTGTAGGGCAGCTCATGACTGTAGGGCAGCTCATGACTGTAGGGCAGCTCATGACTGTAGGGCAGCTCATGACTGTAAGGCAGCTCAGGACTGTAAGGCAGCTCATGACTGTAGGGCAGCTCCTGACTGTAGGGCAGCTCCTGACTGGCTGGCGGCTCCTGGCTGGCTGGCGGCTCTGGCAGCTCCTGACTGGCTGGCGGCTCTGGCAGCTCCTGACTGGCTGGCGGCTCTGGCAGCTCCTGACTGGCTGGCGGCTCTGGCAGCTCCTGACTGGCTGGCGGCTCTGGCAGCTCCTGACTGGCTGGCGGCTCTGGCAGCTTCTGACTGGCTGGCGGCTCTGGCAGCTCCTGACTGACGGACGGCTCTAGCGGCTCCTGACTGACGGACGGCTCTAATGGCTCGGGACAGACGGGCGGCTCTAATGGCTCGTGGCAGACGGATGGCTCAGAAGGCGCTGTGCAGACGGATGGCTCAGAAGGCGCTGGGCAGACAGATGGCTCAGACGGCGCTGGGCAGACAGATGGCTCAGACGGCGCTGGGCAGACAGATGGCTCAGACGGCGCTGGGCAGACAGATGGCTCAGACGGCGCTGGGCAGACAGATGGCTCAGACGGCGCTGGGCAGACAGATGGCTCAGACGGCGCTGGGCAGACAGATGGCTCAGACGGCGCTGGGCAGACAGATGGCTCAGACGGCGCTGGGCAGACAGATGGCTCAGACGGCGCTGGGCAGACAGATGGCTCAGACGGTGCTGGACAGACAGATGGCTCAGACGGCGCTGGGCAGACAGGCAATGCAGAAGGCGTTGGGCAGACGGCCGACTCTGCCCTGCTGAGGCGCACAGTAGGCCTTGTGCGTGGTGCCGGAACTGGAGGTACCGGGATGACGGCACGCACTTCAAGGCTAGTGCGGGGATCAGGAACAAGGCACACTGACCTCTCGAAGCGCACTATAGGCCTGGTGCGTGGTACCGGAACTGGAGGTACCGGGCTGAGGGCACGCACCTCAGGGCGAGTGCGGGGAGAAGGAACAGTGCGTAAAGGGCTCTGGAGACGCACAGATGGCTTAGTGCGTGGTGCCGGAACTGGAGGCACTGGGCTGGAGACACGCACCATAGGGAGAGTGCGTGGAGGAGGAACAGGGCTCTTAAAACAAACTGGAAGCCTGGTGCGTGGTGTAGGTACTGGTGGTACTGGGCTGGGGCGAGGAGGTAGCGCCGGAAATACCGGACCGTGCAGGCGTATTGGCTCCCTTGAGCACTGAGCCTGCCCAACCTTACCTGGTTGCATGCTCCCCGTAGCCCGTCCAGTGCGGGGAGGTGGAATAACCCGCACTGGGCTGTGTTGGCGAACCGGGGACACCATGCGTAAGGCTGGTGCCATGTAAGCCGGCCCAAGGAGACGTACTGGTGGCCAGATATGTAGGGCCGGCCTCATGACATTTGGCTCAATGCCCAATCTAGCCCTACCAGTGCGGGGAGGTGGAATAACCCGCACTGGGCTATGCACCCGTACAGGAGACACCGTGCGCTCTACTGCGTAACACGGCGTCTGCCCGTACTCCCGCTCTCCACGGTTAGCCTGGGAAGTGGGCGCAGGTCTCCTACCTGCCCTCGGCCCACTACCCCTTAGCCCCCCCCCAAGAAATTTTAGGGTAGTACTTGCGGGCTTCCAGCCTTGCTTCCGTGCTGCCTCCTCATAACGTCGCCTCTCCGCTTTCGATGCCTCCAGCTCCGCTTTGGGGCGGCGACACTCCACTGGCTCTGCCCAGGGTCCTTTACCGTCCAGGATCTCTTCCCATGTCCAATCCTCCTTTTCCCACTGCTGCTGTCGTTGCTGTCCGTTAACCCGCTGCTTGATCTGGGTTTGGTGGGTGATTCTGTAACGATGTTCCTCCTCCTCTTCGTATGAAGAGGAGGAGTAGTGATTCGACCAACATGCAGCGGGTTGTGAATACATAATGAATTTATTAAGGTAAACGACGGAACACGAAAACAAACACTGGGAAGGATTACAAAATAACAAAAAACGAATGTATACTGACCTAAACCATGAGTACTTACATAAAACACGAAGCACGTAGGAACAGGTACAGACTATGACAAACCGAACGAACAAACGCTACAGTCCCGTGTGGTGCAGACACAGACACGGACAACAATCACCCACAAACAAACAGTGAGAACCTCCTACCTTAATATGACTCTCAATTAGAGGAAAACGCAAAACACCTGCCTCTAATTAAGAGCCATACCAGGCAACCCAAAACCAACATAGAAACGGAAAACATAGACTGCCCACCCAAAACTCACGCCCTGACCATCACACACATACAAAACAACAGAAAACAGGTCAGGAACGTGACAATTTCAGCTTTTATTTCTTTCATCACATTCCCAGTTGGTCAGAAGTTTTCATACACTCAATTCGTATTTGGTAGCATTGCCTTTAAATTGTTTAACTTGGGTCAAACGTTTTGGGTAGCCTTCCACAAGCTTCCCACAATAATTTGGGTGAATTTTGGCCAATTCCTCCTGACAGAGCTGGTGTTACTGACTCAAGTTTGTAGGCCTCCTTGCTTGCACATGCTTTTTTCAGATCTGCCCACACATTTTCTGTGGGATTGAGGTCAGTGCTTTGTGATGGCCACTCCAATACCTTGACTTTGTTGTCCTTAAGCAATTTTGCCACAACTTTCGAAGTATGCTTGTGGTCATTGTCCATTTGGAAGACCCGTTTGTGAGCAAGCTTTAACTTCCTGACTGATGTCTTGAGATGTTGCTTCATTACATCCATCATTTTCCTTTCCTCATGAAGCCATCTATTTTGTGAAGTGCACCAGTCCCTCCTGCAGCAAAGCACCCCCACAACATGATGCTGCCACCCCCGTGCTTCACGGTTGGGATGGTGTTCTTCGGCTTGCAAGCATCCCCCTTTTTCCTCCAAACATAACCATGGTCATTATGGCCAAACAGTACAATTTTTGTTTCATCAGACCAGAGGACATTTCTCCAAAAAAAACGAGCTTTGTGCCCAAGTGCATTTGCAAACTGTAGTCTGTCTTTTTTATGGCGGTTTTGGAGCAGTGGCTTCTTCCTTGCTGAGCAGCCTTGCAGGTTATGTCAATATAGGACTTGTTTTACTGTGGATATAGATACTTTTGTACCCGTTTCCTCCAGCATCTTCACAAGGTCCTTTGCTGCTGTTCTGGAATTGATTTGCACTTTTCGCACCAAAGTACGTTAATTTCAATGAGACAGAATGAGTCTCCTTCCTGAGTGGTATGACAGCTGCATGGTGCCATGGTGTTTATACTTGCGTACTATTGTTTGTACAGATGAACGTGGTACCTTCAGGCATTTGGAAATTGCTCCCAAGGATGAACCAGATTTGTGGAGGTGTACAAATCTGTTTTTCTGAGGTCTTGGCTGATTTCTTTTGATTTTCCCACGTCAAGCAAAGAGGCACTGAAGGTAGGTCTTGAAATACACACAGGTACACCTCCAATTGACTCAAATTACGTCAATTTGCCAATCAGAAGCTTCTAAAGCCATGACATAATTTTCTGGAATTTTCCAAGCTGTTTAAAGGCACAGTCAACTTAGTGTATGTAAACTTCTGACCCACTGAAATTGTGAAACAGTGAATTATAAGTGAAATAATTTGTCTGTAAACAATTGTTGGGAAAATGACTTGTGTCATGCACAAAGTAGATGTTCTAACCGACTTCCCAAAACTGTAGTTTGTGAACAAGACATTTGTGGAGTGTTTGAAAAAAAAAGTTTTAATGACTCCAACCTAAGTGTATGTAGACTTCAGCGTCAATGGGCAGCTTACGGCTGGGTTTCTAATCCGTTATAGTGTACAACCCCGTGATAGTGTAAAACCCTGTGATAGTGTAAAACCCCGTGATAGTGTACAACCCCTGCCAAATCTGTTGAGCGTCAGAGACTGCGTAGTAGTATTCAATCTTAGTCCTGAATCCTGTTTGATGGCTTGTCGTAGGTCCTAGCGAGATTTATTATTTATGTTTGTGTTTGTATTTATAATGGATCCCCATTAGCTGCTGCCAAAGCAGCAGCAACTCTTCCTGGGGTCCAGCAAAATTTAGGCAGTTTATAACATTTTTAAACATTAAAATACATTCACGTGTGCCCTCAGGCCCCTACTCCACCACTACCACATATCTACATTACTAAATCCATGTGTATGTATAGTGCGTATGCTGTCGTGTGTGTGTGTGTGTGTGTGTGTGTGTGTGTGTGTGTGTGTGTGTGTGTGTGTGTGTGTGTGTGTGTGTGTGTGTGTGTGTGTGTGTGTGTGTGTGTGTGTGTGTGTGTGTGTGTGTGTGTGTGTGTGTGTGTGTCTTCACAGTCCCTGCTGTTCCATAAGATGTTTTTTTATCTGTTTTTTTAAATCTGATTCTGCTGCTGTATCAGTTACCTGATGTGGAATAGAGTTCCATGTAGTCATGGCTCTATGTAGTACTGTGGAATAGAGTTCCATGTAGTCATGGCTCTATGTAGTACTGTGGAATAGAGTTCCATGTAGTCATGGCTCTCTGTAGTACTGTGGAATAGAGTTCCATGTAGTCATTGCTCTATGTCGTACTGTGGAATAGAGTTCCATGTAGTCATTGCTCTATGTAGTACTGTGGAATAGAGTTCCATGTAGTCATGGCTCTATGTAGTACTGTGGAATAGAGTTCCATGTAGTCATGGCTCTATGTAGTACTGTGGAATAGAGTTCCATGTAGTCATGGCTCTATGTAGTACTGTGGAATAGAGTTCCATGTAGTCATGGCTCTATGTAGTACTGTGGAATAGAGTTCCATGTAGTCATGGCTCTATGTAGTACTGTGGAATAGAGTTCCATGTAGTCATGGCTCTATGTAGTACTGTGTGCCTCCCATAGTCTGTTCTGGACTTGGGGACTGTGAAGAGACCTCTTGTGGCATGTCTTGTGGGGTATGCATGGTTGTCCGAGCTGTGTGCCAGTAGTTTAGACAGACAACTCTGTGCATTCAACATGTCAATACCTCTCATAAATAAAAGTAGTGATGAAGTCACTTTCAGCCAGGAGAGATTGACATGCATATTATTCATATTATCTCTCTGTGTACATCCAAGCCCCAGCCGTGCTGCCCCATTTTGAGCCAATTGCAATTTTATTTTTTGTGGCACCTGACCACACGACTGAACAGTAGACAAGGTGTGACAAAACTAGGGCCTGTAGGAACTGCCTTGTTGATAGTGTTGTTAAGAAGTCAGAGCATCGCTTTATTATAGACAGACTTCTCCCCATCTTAGCTACTGTTGTATCAATATGTTTCGACCATGACAATTTACAATCCAGGGTTACTCCAAGCAGTTAAGTCATCTCAACTTGCTCAATTTCCACATTATTTATTACAACATTTAGTTTGTGAGTGAGTGTTTTGTTCCAAATACAATGATTTTAGTTTTAGAAATATTTAGGGCTAACTTTTTCCTTGCCAACCACTCTGAAACTAACTGCAGCTCTTTGTTAAGTACTGCAGTCATTTCAGTCAATGCAGTAGCTGACGTGTATTGTGTTGAGTCATCCGCATACATAGACACTCAACTCTGGATTTACTCAAAGTCAGTGGTTAGTAAAAAATGTAATAAGCAAGGAGCCTAAACAGCTACCCTGGGGAATTCCTGAATCTAACTGGATTATATTTTCCAATAAAGAACACCCTCTGTGTTCTGTTAGACAAGTAACTCTTTATCCACGTTATAGCAGGGGGTGTAAAGCCATAACACAAATGTTTTTCCAGCAGCAAACTATGATCAATATTGTCAAAAGCTGCACTGAAGTTTTACAAGAATGTTATAAGCATCCGGATTAGTGTCCCGCTCCTTGAAAGCAGAAGCTCTAGCCTTTAGCTCAGCTGTTTCCTGTGGTACTGCCACTGTCGGGGCGACGTCGTATTATTATTATTATTATTAATGAAGTCAGTGACTGATGTGGTAAACTCCTCAATGCCATCGTAATACAGAATGTATATCATGTATTCAGGCACATAAAAATATATATTGTGGGAAGGAACTATGGTTAGTTACTTACTTTGAAGCATTTTCTTTTGACCTTACGGTTTTAGGGCACGTATTCCAATCGGTGCCAGCGAAACCGTCCTGCAGCTTAGCATCTGCTTTATCAGTCATTTGTGTTTGAGTCTTTGCTTGCAAGTAAGAAGCAAGAGGATAGAGTTATGGTCTGATTTGCCAAATGGAGGGTGAGGGAGGGCGTTGTAAGTGTTCTGTTTCTGGCATTGTGGGTAATATGTCCAGGCTGATGATGAACAGCAGACTTCTCTTCTCTTTTCATATTTTCTTCTGTGTGTGTGTGTGTGTGTGTGTGTGTGTGTGTGTGTGTGTGTGTGTGTGTGTGTGTGTGTGTGTGTGTGTGTGTGTGTGTGTGTGTGTGTGTGTGTGTGTGTGTGTGTGTGTGTGTGTGTGTGTGTGTGTGTGTGTGTGTGTGTGTGTGTGTGTGTGTGTGTGTGTGTGTGCGTTTGTGTGTGTTTTTGTGGCGATGTTGAGGTGGGGGGTGACCTAGGGAGAACAGAAGAATAAAAGAGAATAGGAGACAAAAGGAGATAAGAGAAGAGGAAGAGAGAGGAAAGGAGATAAGAGAATAGGAGATAAGAGAAGAGGAAATAAGAAAAGAGGAAATAAGAGAAGGGGAGATAAGAGAAGAGGAAGAGAGAGGAAAGGAGATAAGAGACGAGGAGAGAAAAGAAAAGAAAGGGAGAGAGAGAGAGGAGAGAAGAAAAGAGAATAGGAGATAAGAGAAGAGAAGAAGAGGAAGAGAAAGGGAGAGAAAGGAGAGAAGAGAATAGGAGAGAAGAGAATAGGAGATAAGAGAAGAGGAGATAAGGGAAGAGGAGAGAGGAGACAAAGGTGAGAAGAAGCAAAACAAGAAGAACAAGAAGAAGTATGTGCAATATGTACTGTGAAAAAGCCAGCCAATTTCCAGTAATGGTGATGTAGGGTTACATAGGACGTTGTGGTGTTGACTGGTGGGGAATATGGCCAGCTTGATGAAGAACAGCTGGCTGGTGAAATCCAGTTTCCCCCTCATGACCTGCTTCCTGTCATCACACAGACACAGACACACACACACACACACACACAGACACACACACACACAGACACACACACACACAGACACACACACACACACACACACACACACACACACACACACACACACACACACACACACACACACACACACACACACACACACACACACACACACACACACAGACACACACACACACACAGACAGACAGAGAGTGTTCTGGCAGCTGTTGAATGTCACTTCGCATTGGTTAATTGGTCTAATGGAGATGAGTGCTGATGACTGGAAGTGTGTGTGTGTGTGTGTGTGTGTGTGGGTGTGTGTGTGTGTGTGTGTGTGTGTGTGTGTGTGTGTGTGTGTGTGTGTGTGTGTGTGTGTGTGTGTGTGTGTGTGTGTGTGTGTGTGTGTGTGTGTGTGTGTGTCTTCGTGGTGCTGTTAAGGGCAGGGGCAACTGACCTGGAGAGTAGAGAAGACAGGAGAAGACAGGAGAGGAGAGGAGAGGAGAGGAGAGGAGAGGAGAGGAGAGGAGAGGAGAGGAGAGGAGAGGAGAGGAGAGGAGAGGAGAGGTAAGGAGGGGAGAGGTAAGGAGAGGAGAAAGGAGGAGAGGAGAGGAGAGGAGATAGGAGGAGAGGTAAGGAGAGGAGAGGTAAGGAGAGGAGAAAGGAGGAGAGGAGCGGGGAGGAGAGGTAAGGAGAGGAGAAAGGAGGAGAGGAGAGGGGAGGAGAGGTAAGGAGAGGAGGGGAGAAAGGAGGAGAGGAAAGGGGAGGAGAGGTAAGGAGAAGAGAAAGGAGGAGAGGAGAGGGGAGGAGAGGTAAGGAGAGGAGAAAGGAGGAGAGGAGAGGGGAGGAGAGGTAAGGAGAGGAGGGGAGAAAGGAGGAGAGGAGAGGACATTGGGAACAGAAACAGAGGCTCTCCCAGTCCTCCACACCAGATGGCTGTGTTTAAGTATGAGACATAAGAGCGAAATGGTCTCAGCGTGGGGGTTGGGAATCCATTTATACACACATACCTCAAGGAGAGAGAGGCAGCAGGGCTCTGAAGATGTTCAGGCTACGCGGTAGGAACATTGGAAGGTCTTCAGGCTCCCGAGTTGCACAACGGTCTAAGGGACTGCATCTCAGTGGTAGAGGCGTCACTACAGACCCTGGTTCGTTTCCAGGCTGTATCACAACCGGCCGTGTCGTCCGTGGTAGGGTTTGGTGGTAGAGGCGTCACTACAGACCCTGGTTCGTTTCCAGGCTGTATCACACAATTGGCCCAGCGTCGTCCGTGGTAGGGTTTGGCCCCAGGGGGGGTATAGGCCGTCATTGTAAATAAGAATTTGTTGGGAGGAACATAGGAAGCTAAGAGGATGGGTAACTAGACTATAGGGGTGATAAAATATGGCCAATATTGGGAACTATTTCCAGGTCAAAAATCCAGTCAGATCAACCCGTGATACAAGCCAGTGTCGATCCATGTCTGAGTGTGACGGGAGATGATGTGGAAACCGGCCACTAGGGGGTAACAGTGAGCGCTGCTACCTTCAAGTAGGTTTTTTGGTTTTGCTAGAGCGTTGTAGACGGCGTTAGCGGATGGGGCGTAACCCTCCGATTCCAAAGGTTGCAAGTTCAAATCCAGTGATAGAAAGTTGTTTTTGAGGGTTTTGCTTTTAAGCCTATCCCAAACCATAACCCTTACCTTAACCATTTGGAGTTAAATCTTAACCGTAAACACTTAAAAATGTAACGTTTGAAATAACTTCTAAATTTTGACGGTTGAGAAACATAGATAAACGTCTAATTCTGATGTGAGACTGTGAGAGCTTGTTGCATAAATCACAATATCCAGTGTGGAAAGTTTTTTTTTGGACTCCATACATTTTCTCTTGTGTTTTAATTCCCTATCTATCAAATCAAATCTTTCCCAAAGGTAAAAAAATCATAAGATAAAATAAACGATCTAGCCAGTTAATAGTAATAAATATGACATAGAAAAAAACGACGAAATCTTAAAAGCAGTGGATGACCACACTATCGCATCCGAACAGACTATCGGCCGTCAGGTCATTTCCCGGTGATTCTACACGTTGAACCACAGCAGTGTAACAGTATAACTTCCGTCCCTCTCCTCGCCTCAAACCAGGGACCCTCTGCACACATCAACAAACAGCCACCCTCGAAGCATCGTTACCCATCGCTCCACAAAAGTCGCGACCCCTTGCAAGAGAAAGGGGAACAACTACTTCAAGGATCTCAGAGCGAGTGACGTCACCGTTTGAAACGCTATTAGCGCGCACCACCGCTAACTAGCTAGCCATTTCACATCGGTTACAGCAGCGCTAACACGCCACGGCCACGGAGCTGATTTTAAGCATCCGTTGGTCTGGTGTGTTCCCCGTTTCGCAGTAACAGGGGGAATATCCTATCAGAACAGGTTACGGTACGTACGCTGGGAACGGACTTCATCACAACAGTACAGTCAATCGAACAAAACAAATAAATAATGTAACAGGTTGATATCATACTAGATCAGTTTCAGGGGAAACTGTACATAGTTGAGAAACTAATGAGACGCTACAGGTGTTAACCAACAGATTGCACAAGAACAGTAGAGGAAACAAGAAATAGAAGCGTCAATAAATCAATACTGTACAGGGTTGCAAAACTCTGGTAAATTTCCAAAAAACTCCCAGGTATTCCAGAAGTCTTGGTTGGAGTATTCCAGATGTCCTCTGGAATCCCTCCCGATTCCTTCTTGATTCCCCTCCCGATTCCCTCTTGATTCCCCCTTGATTCCCCTCCTGATTCCCTCTTGATTCCTCTCCCCTTGATTCCTCTCTCTCCCGATTCCCTCTTGATTCCCCTCCTGATTCCCTCTTGATTCACCCTCCCGATTCCCTCTTGATTCCCCCTCACGATTGCCTCTTGATTCCCCTCCCGATTCCCTCTTTATTCACCCTCCCGATTCCCTCTTGATTCACCCTCCCGATTCCCTCTTGATTCCCCTCCCGATTCCTTCTTGATTCCCCTCTTGATTCCCCTCTTGATTCCCCTCCTGATTCCCCTCCTGATTCCCCTCCCGGTTCCCTCTTGATTCCCCTCCTGATTCCAGGACTCTTCCAACCAGGACTTCTGGAGAACCAGCAGGGAATCTGGGGAAAGTATTGTTTTTACAACCCTAGCAACAGTACAATAGAGAAAACAAGAGTAGCATAAATAAACAAACAAATGGATACTGCAACAACATTGGATGTCATATGTGGTGGGGATTGGTAAATACTTAAGAAACTAGGGTGGTTATTCTCAGCCACACATTGCAGGAGTACAGAAACCAATTAGAAATATACGTATATATACCCTTTTTTTTTTAGATAAACAAAGTAATAATTAAGGGATGGAGTCATTTATGTTTCTCTTTGATATCTATGGTAGCAGGAATATCCTTCATCTCTATGGCTCTGCCTCAGCCTCCTCTCCCCTTGATTCCTCTCCCCAGGCGATGCTGCTGTGCCTTTTGTGTGTGTGTGTGTGTGTGTGTGTGTGTGTGTGTGTGTGTGTGTGTGTGTGTGTGTGTGTGTGTGTGTGCGTGCGTGCGTGCGTGCGTGCGTGCGTGCGTGCGTGCGTGCGTGCGTTCATGGTGTGACTCTGTCCTCCTGCCTCCCCAGTTGATGCTGCCGTTTGCTGTGACTACAATGTCTCCAACAGCCTGTTTGCAGAGCTGGGTCGGAATACCATTTCAAATCAATCAATCAAATTGTCTGTCCTTGATTGAACTTAACACAGAGACAAACCCAGTGTTAACCACAGTAAAGGGGATCATTTGGACTCTGTCTGCTGGGATAGACTTTATACTAGAGGTAACGTGGTAGACTTATCGAAGCTAATGTAACACAGAGACAAACCCAGTATCAGACCGTTAAATAAAGAACAGCTCAATGAATCTGAGCTGGACGAAAGGTTGCGGACCCCTTTACTGTACTTTACTGACTCTATTCATGTGTGTTGTTTTTGTTGTTCATTGCTATGCTGTTGAGATTGAGATGAGGTGCAAGACAAATGTCAACAACAGTGATACCATAGTAAAGGGATGCTAGCTAACGCTGCCTCTGTGTTGCAGTAAAGGGATGCTAGCTAACTCTGCCTCTGTGTTGCAGTAAAGGGATGCTAGCTAACTCTGCCTCTGTGTTGCAGTAAAGGGATGCTAGCTAACTCTGCCTCTGTGTTGCAGTAAAGGGATGCTAGCTAACGCTGCCTCTGTGTTGCAGTGAAGGGATGCTAGCTAACTCTGCCTCTGTGTTGCAGTAAAGGGATGCTAGCTAACGCTGCCTCTGTGTTGTAGTAAAGGGATGCTAGATAACTCTGCCTCTGTGTTGCAGTAAAGGGATGCTAGCTAACTCTGCCTCTGTGTTGCAGTAAAGGGATGCTAGCTAACTCTGCCTCTGTGTTGCAGTGAAGGGATGCTAGCTAACGCTGCCTCTGTGTTGCAGTGAAGGGATGCTAGCTAACTCTGCCTCTGTGTTGCAGTAAAGGGATGCTAGCTAACGCTGCCTCTGTGTTGTAGTGAAGGGATGCTAGCTAACTCTGCCTCTGTGTTGTAGTAAAGGGATGCTAGCTAACTCTGCCTCTGTGTTGCTGTAAAGGGACGCTAGATAACTCTGCCTTTGTGTTGTAGTAAAGGGATGCTAGCTAACTCTGCCTCTGTGTTGCAGTAAAGGGATGCTAGCTAACTCTGCCTCTGTGTTGCAGTAAAGGGATGCTAGCTAACTCTGCCTCTGTGTTGCAGTAAAGGGATGCTAGCTAACGCTGCCTCTGTGTTGCAGTAAAGGGATGCTAGCTAACTCTGCCTCTGTGTTGCAGTAAAGGGATGCTAGCTAACTCTGCCTCTGTGTTGCAGTAAAGGGATGCTAGCTAACTCTGCCTCTGTGTTGCAGTAAAGGGATGCTAGCTAACTCTGCCTCTGTGTTGCAGTAAAGGGATGCTAGCTAACGCTGCCTCTGTGTTGCAGTGAAGGGATGCTAGCTAACTCTGCCTCTGTGTTGCAGTAAAGGGATGCTAGCTAACGCTGCCTCTGTGTTGTAGTGAAGGGATGCTAGCTAACGCTGCCTCTGTGTTGTAGTGAAGGGATGCTAGCTAACTCTGCCTCTGTGTTGTAGTAAAGGGATGCTAGCTAACTCTGCCTCTGTGTTGCTGTAAAGGGATGCTAGATAACTCTGCCTCTGTGTTGCAGTAAAGGGATGCTAGCTAACTCTGCCTCTGTGTTGCAGTAAAGGGATGCTAGCTAACTCTGCCTCTGTGTTGCAGTAAAGGGATGCTAGCTAACTCTGCCTCTGTGTTGCAGTAAAGGGATGCTAGCTAACTCTGCCTCTGTGTTGCAGTAAAGGGATGCTAGCTAACTCTGCCTTGCTGTTGCAGTGCAGAGGAGATATTCAGTAGACAAGACAAGCAACCACCCCCCCTCTCTCCACTGCTGCAATATACAGAAATAGCCTGTTGTTGTTGTGCACTTGCCTGTTCTTCTCCCTGCTGCCAAAGGCCCGCACAGAGCCAACACCTCTCTGTCTCTAATGTCAAATAAAATGGTATTAGTCACATGCGCCAAACACAACAGCGTTTCACCTTAAAGTGAAATACTTACTTACAAGCCCTTAACCAACACTAAAAAAATACAGATAAGAATAAAGAGATACAAGTAACGAGTAATTAAAGAGCAGCAGTAAAATAAACATGTCCCTACAGGCGACTGATAATATCCTGTTATACACATAAAGGACATACTCAAAGACAGACACGCTTGTGGGCACCTAAACATGTATTTCCATTCAAAATCCTATTTTCCCTAACCTCTAACCTCTAACCTCTAACCCTAACCCTAACCTTAACCTTAACCAATGGCGAACCATGACTATAGGAACCAAGGCTTTCAGAGGGACCAAAAGTCTTCCAATACGTTGTATCAAACTCAAATATCAAGAAAATAACTGAAAACATAAGCATCACTTAGTGCGTCATATCTTCTGTAGTCGGGACCATTGTAGTTGTAGTGAAGTAAGAGCAGTGATTTTTGATGTCATTATGAATGACTCAAACAGGCCTGGCCGCGCTCCTGGCTGCCTCACACACACAGAGACAGAACCGGCATGGACACAATATAACACACAGCATAAAATAACGAGACCAGCACAAACAAAAAACACACTGTGTTCTTAGGGACTCTTCAATGCTGCAGACATTTTTGGGTACTCTTCTCCAGATCTGTGCCTCGCTACAATCCTGTCTCGGAGCTCTACGGACATTTTACCTTCCACCAGTTTGTGACCATTAACAGTAACACCACTCTCCCCAATAGCGACAACAGTGTCACATCAAAGGTGACAGGCTCACGGTGCGGAAAAGGACGGCGACAGTAATACTTGTCCACTTGTCAGCGCTGAAGGAGGGTCTGTTTTGGGTCAAACACATAGACGTTGACTGATAGACAGGCGATAGCAGTCACACCATGTTAAAAGGCCCAAGCACTCCGGTAGGTCCCCATAAAATCAGAACAATACAAAATCACATCCGTTTCATTTCCAAAACGAATGGAACAAACCAAGCTATTACTTCCCATAGTAAAAATACATTTAATTACGTTCGGTACAGTAGCCGGTGATCTAGAGTTACATTTTCAAAGAGATGGCGAACAGCAAGCTGTAACAAATAGCAGGCGACCCTAACCCTAACCCTAACCCTAACCCTAACCCTAACCCTAACCCATTTTCAAAGAGATGGCTAACAGCAAGCTGTAAAAAATAACAGTGCCACCCACCAGATCAGGATCATTTGTTAACTAAGTTTGGAAGTTCATCTTGAAAAGGGTGATGCTAACAAATTAGCGGCAACATCCACCTTGAAGTTAAATGTAATTTAAAAAATGCACATTATTACAAATCTTTAGGCATTCTTTGAAGGCCTACAAGGACCTGACTGTTCCCCACTGACCTTCACCTTAACCTTAACCCTAACCTTCCCCTTACACTTAACCTTAACCCTAATCCTAACCTTAACCTTAACCCTAACCCTAACCTTAACCCTCACCCTAACCTTAACCCTAACCCTAATCCTAACCTTAACCTTAACCCTAACCCTAACCTTAACCCTAATCCTGACCTTAACCCTCACCCTAACCTTAACCCTAACCCTAACCCTAACCTTAACCCTAACCCTAACCCTAACCTTAACCCTAACCTTAACCCTAATCCTAACCTTAACCCCCACCCTAACCTTAACCCTAACACTAACCTCTAACCTAACCCTAACCTTAACCTTAACCCTAGCATTAGCCCTAAACCTAAACCTAACCCTGATCCTAACCCTAATTCTAACACTAACCCTGATTCTAACCATTACCCTCAACCTAACCTCTAATATTAAAATAGCCTTTGGGAGAATGTTCCTTGTTTTACCATCCTTGTTAGGACTTGTGGGGATTCCAGCTACCGATGAGGACAGTAATACAAGCCCACAAACACACACAGACAAACTAGCACAAAAATACACACACAAACATGCACACACACACACACCCTATAGGAGGTTGGTAAATTTACTGCAGAAGACATAAAGAACAGGATGAATACGATCAGCAGGATCCCCTGGCCTCAACAGGAAGTATGTGATCAGCAGGGCCCCCTGGCCTAAACAGGAAGTATGTGATCAGCAGGGCCCCCTGGCCTAAACAGGAAGTATGTGATCAGCAGGGTCCCCTGGCCTCAACAGGAAGTATGTGATCAGCAGGGTCCCCTGGCCTCAACAGGAAGTATGTGATCAGCAGGGTCCCCTGGCCTCAACAGGAAGTATGTGATCAGCAGGGTCCCCTGGCCTCAACAGGAAGTATGTGATCAGCAGGGTCCCCTGGCCTCAACAGGAAGTATGTGATCAGCAGGGTCCCCTGGCCTCAACAGGAAGTATGTGATCAGCAGGGTCCCCTGGCCTCAACAGGAAGTATGTGATCAGCAGGGTCCCCTGGCCTCAACAGGAAGTATGTGATCAGCAGGATCCCCTGGCCTCAACAGGAAGTATGTGATCAGCAGGGTCCCCTGGCCTCAACAGGAAGTATGTGATCAGCAGGGTCCCCTGGCCTCAACAGGAAGTATGTGATCAGCAGGATCCCCTGGCCTCAACAGGAAGTATGTGATCAGCAGGGTCCCCCTGTTGACCAGGAAGTAGGGAGCCATTTGAGACACACCCTCTAACAGGATTATTTGTTATTAATCCCAGATCCAATGATGCTAGAAAATGTGTTATAGTCTAACAGTCTATAATCTTGTAATTAGTCAAATGTATCGGGATGATATGGGCTAAATCCCAAAATGGCATACTATCCCCTGTATAGTGTAGCATCTAATTTGAGATATTTTGCTACAGCATGAAAATCATTTTACAGCAACATGAAATGTGAATTATTATCAGGATTATTATCTGGATTATTATCAGGATTATTATCAGGATTATTATCTGGATTATTATCAGGATTATTATCTGGATTATTATCAGGATTATTATCAGGATTATTATCTGGATTATTATCAGGATTATTATTTGAATTATTATCAGGATTATTATCTGAATTATTATCAGGATTATTATCAGGATTATTATCTGGATTATTATCTGGATTATTATCTGGATTATTATCAGGATTATTATCTGGATTATTATCAGGATTATTATCAGGATTATTATCTGGGTTATTATCAGGATTATTATCAGGATTATTATCTGGATTATTATCAGGATTATTATCAGGATTATTATCTGGATTATCATCTGAATTATTATCAGGATTATTATCTGGATTATTATCAGGATTATTATCTGGATTATAATTAATGCACATTTTGTTGGGGTTGACACATTTTTCATAAGAGAAAATTAAGTCTGAAATTTCAGTGAAAAGTATTTTTAAACCTCAAATATACTACAAGTTTTAACAGTCCTGCATTGCAGGAAAGTTCCCCTTCAATAGAGTGATCAAATTAAGATTCTACATCTGTACCCATAGGGCTCTGGTAAAAAAGTAGTACACTTTATAGGGAATATGGTGCTGCTATTTGTGATGTCGCCGTGGCCTCTCCGTTGATATGGAGGAAGTCAAGGGTTCTTGAAGAAATTAGACCTGTACAGAAACACAGTGTAAGTCTGAAAGCTGTAAAAGAACCAATGAGAAGACCCCGTACTCAATAGGGGGCCATTAAGGTGACCCGAGGCTCAGCGAGGACTCTACAATGTCACAGTGATTCCATTTGGACTGAATCATTCTCCCCCAGCTGGGGATCCACTCATAACTTACAAAGAACATGTGATGGGTTTCTTTCCTTTCCCATTACGTTGCCTCTCTTTTGTGTTGTGGTGGTTGAATGAATCAGTCAGCTCAAACACACACACACACACACACACACACACACACACACACACACACACACACACACACACACACACACACACACACACACACACACACACACACACACACACACACACACACACACACACACACACAAACACACACAGACACAGACACAGACACACAGACACACACACACACACACACTCTGTCTCTCAGTTGTTCAACGTTATCTTGACAATGGGGCTCGGCCTGCTTTGAACCTTACAGTCAACATGACTGCCACATCACCACAGTGAGTCAGAGAGTCATCTGCCATCAACACAGAGGGAGGACGTGTCACAGGTAGGATCTGAACCCAGAGCCCTGTACTACCAATTAGGTTTGAGGAGTTAGCGATGACTTTGGTCAAACTCTAAGTTCAACTACCAAAGTGGCTCACCTTTTAGCCAGGTAAACGTCCATGGCAATGAATCATTCAGCACTAACCTGCTCCTCCAGGGTTGGCTATCTCAGGGCTCTCTCGGGGCTCTCTCAGGGCTCTCTCGGGGCTCTCTCAGGGCTCTCTCAGGGCTCTCTCAGGGCTCTCTCAGGGCTATCTCAGGGCTCTCTCAGGGCTCTCTCAGGGCTATCTCAGGGCTCTCTCAGCGCTCCATTTATCCTGAGTGTCTGAGCTGCCGGGTTGAGGACCAATGAAAATCAGAGACCCTCCCTCTCGCAAAGATTCGTTTGGTCATCCAATTCAATTGAGGAAGACTAGATTATTAGACATTTTATTAATCAAATGTTTTATTTTGGGGGGGGGGGGGTTTGTAAAAGACATTTCTAATGTCTATGATATTACACTTTTAATAATGACAGCATTTGCTTTCCAAACTGTAATTTTTTCACATGACTGTATTTTGAAATTTGCGAAAGGCAAACTGACAGCCACATCCAAGCATAGACATATAATCCATAGATGGTGGTTCCAATTCAAGTCAAGATTGGCAGCCATTGCTAGTGTACCCATGAGTTTAAATTAACAGTCAAATTGCCAGGGTTAGAGGTTCCAAAACCATTCTATGGAATTTATGTCTATGGCCACAACGCAACAAGCTGTTACACAGATAAAATAAGTGATAGGAGGGGTGCATTGATAAGTAATCCAAAGCACACCAAAGACGGCATTAAAAATAAGTTATAAAATAATTGCGTAACGTCTTGTAACGGCTGTTTGAAGAAGAGGACCAAGGTGCAGCGTGGTACGTGTTCATGATTTTTAATAAAACTGAACACTAGAACAAAAAATAACAAAGCGGAACAAACGAAACAGTTCTGTCTGGTGCAGACACACAAAACAGAAAATAACTACCCACAAAACCCATGTGGGCAAGAACTACCTAAGTATGGTTCTCAATCAGAGACAACGATAGACAGCTGCCTCTGATTGAGAACCACACCCGGCCAAACAACAAAGAAATACAAAACATAGAACACAAAACATAGAATGCCCACCCCAACTCAAGCCATGACCAAACCAAAATAGAGACATAAAAAGGATCTCTAAGGTCAGGACACATCTAAAAGCTTATTTCACACAACAGCCTGCTGAATTTGCAAGATAACTTTTCTTTCATTATAATTTCGGCACAAATTAAAACGTGGCACTGACTCGCCCATGGATTGTTGTTTCAGCATTGTCTCAGTGAAGAGTTCAGCGTTCGACTAGCCACGTGTGACATCCACACGTATCCACAAGCCTGCTAGAGTTAGTGGCGGGCTGACGAGCAAAATCCACCGTCATGGTACGGAAAGAGCCTGAACGTGAAACTAACTGAAGCTGGCTAGCTTTATAAAAGCCTGATCTGGACTGTGAAGCTGGCTAGCTTTTTAAAAGCCTGATGTGGAACGTGAAGCTAACTGAAGCTGGCTAGCTTTATAAAAGCCTGATGTAGACTGTGAAGCTGGCTAGCTTTATAAAATCCTGATGTGGAACGTGAAGCTAACTGAAGCTGGCTAGCTTTATAAAATCCTGATGTGGAACGTGAAGCTAACTGAAGCTGGCTAGCTTTATAAAAGCCTGATGTGGAACGTGAAGCTAACTGAAGCTGGCTAGCTTCATAAAAGCCTGAGTAGATCTAGCTTGCTTCGTAGTATACCCCCTCTGGTCTCCAATGGGAGAAACTATGTCTTGACCCATTGACCAAGAGGAATATCTCTCTTCAAGGGACAACGAGACCATGAGACCACGGGACCACGAGACCACGAGACCACAGGACCACGAGACAACGGGACCACGGGACCACGAGACCACGAGACAACGAGACCACGAGACCACGAGGCCACGGGACAACGGGACCACGAGACCACGAGACAACGGGACCACGAGACAACACAGGACCACGGGACAACGGGAACACGGGACCACGGGAACACGGGACAACGGGAACACGAGACCACGGGACAACGGGACCACGGGACCACGGGACCACGAGACAACGGGACCACGGGACCACGAGACCTGACTCATGTATGCTACACAAGCATCAAGTAAGACATCAAGGCCGGGATTCAATCCAATCACGCCTGTTGACAATGGGTAATTTTAATCGGTCATTTCCAATTGAGCCAACGTCTGCAGCGTTTTACAATGAATGCAATCTCTGTGAACGCGGTAACATTGCCTTTAAAAGCTTTATTGTTGAAACCCAACGATGGGATTGAATCCCTCGCCCATGTGTTCCTCCTTACTTGGCTCGTACAGTTCATAAACATTAAATAATAATATAAATAAATGTAAATGATATATGGATATATATATATATGGATAAACGTGTGTGAGTTCAGATCACATAGGTTCATGTAGGTTCACGTTGATTTGGGCGGAGTCCATTGGATGGAGAGAGTTTTATTTCTTGTTATTCAAGTTTTATTCAATTATTCAATTATACGTCCTTTATTAGACCTACAGTGCATTGGGAAAGTATTCAGACCACTTGACTTTTTAAACATTTTGTTACATTACAGCCTTATTAAAAAAAAAAAATTACATCGTTTTTTTTTTCTTCATCAATCTACACACAATACACCATTATGACATCACAATACACCATTATGACATCACAATACACCATTATGACAAAGCAAAAACAGGTTATTAGAAATATATATATAAAATATGAAATATCACATTTAAATGAATATTCAGACCCTTTACTCAGTACTTTGTTGAAGCACCTTTGGCAGCGATTACAACCTCGAGTCACTCAAGGACATTCAGAGACTTGTCCCGAAGACACTCCTGCGTTGTCTTGGCTGTGAGGCATGGCATTTAGGCCAAAGATTTCAATCTTGGTTTCATCATACAAGAGAATCTTGTTTCTCATGGTCTGAGAGTCGTTAGGGGCCTTTTGGCAAACTCCAAGTGGGCTGTCATGTGCCTTTTACTGAGTGGCGGCTTCTGTCTGGCCACTCTACCATAAAGGCCTGATTGGTGGAGTGCTGCAGAGATGGTTGTCCTTCTGGAAGGTTCTCCCATCTCCACAGAGGAACTCTGGAACTCTGTCGGAGCGACCATCGGGTTCTTGGTCACGTCTATGACCAAGGCCCTTCTCCGCCGATTTCTCAGTTTGGCCAGGCAGCCAGCTCTAGGAAGAGTTTTGGTGGTTCCAAACTTCTTCCATTTAAGAATGATGGAGTCCACTGTGATCTATTGAAAATTCAAAGCTGCAGAAATGTTTTGGTACCCTTCCCCAGATCAGTGCTTTGACAAAATCCTGTCTCGGGGCTCTACCTACAATTCCTTCGACCTCAAAGCTGGATTTTTGCTCTAACATGGACTGTCAACTGTGGGACATTAAATAGACAGGTGTTTGCCTTTCCAAATCATGTCCAATCAATTGAATTTACCACAGGTGGACTCCAATCAAGTTGTACAAATCAAAATCAAATCAAGTTTATTTTATATAGCCCTTCGTACATCAGCTAATATCTCGAAGTGCTGTACAGAAACCCAGCCTAAAACCCCAAACAGCAAGCAATGCAGATGTAGAAGCACAGTGGCTAGGAAAAACTCCCTAGAAAGGCCAAAACCTAGGAAGAAACCTAGAGAGGAACCAGGCTATGAGGGGTGGCCAGTCCTCTTCTGGCTGTGCCGGGTGGAGATTATAACAGAACATGGCCAAGATGTTCAAAATGTTCATAAGTGACAAGCATGGTCAAATAATAATCAGGAATAAATGTCAGTTGGCTTTTCATAGCCGATCTTTAAGAGTTGAAAACAGCAGGTCTGGGACAGGTAGGGGTTCCATAACCGCAGGCAGAACAGTTGAAACTGGAATAGCAGCAAGGCCAGGTGGACTGGGGACAGCAAGGAGTCATCATGCCCGGTAGTCCTGACGTATGGTCCTAGGGCTCAGGTCCTCCGGAGAGAGAGAAAGAAAGAGAGATGGAGAGAATTAGAGAGAGCCAAGATTTTCAAAATGTTCATAAATGACAAGCATGGTCAAATAATAATCAGGAATAAATGTCAGTTGGCTTTTCATAGCCGATCATTAAGAGTTGAAAACAGCAGGTCTGGGACAGGTAGGGGTTCCATTACCGCAGGCAGAACAGTTGAAACTGGAATAGCAGCAAGGCCAGGTGGACTGGGGACAGCAAGGAGTCATCATGCCCGGTAGTCCTGACGTATGGTCCTAGGGCTCAGGTCCTCCGGAGAGAGAGAAAGAAAGAGAGAAGGAGAGAATTAGAGAGAGCCAAGATTTTCAAAATGTTCATAAATGACAAGCATGGTCAAATAATAATCAGGAATAAATGTCAGTTGGCTTTTCATAGCCGATCATTAAGAGTTGAAAGCAGCAGGTCTGGGACAGGTAGGGGTTCCATAACCGCAGGCAGAACAGTTGAAACTGGAACAGCAGCAAGGCCAGGTGGACTGGGGACAGCAAGAAGTCATCATGCCCGGTAGTCCTGACGTATGGTCCTAGCGCTCAGGTTCTCAGAGAGAGAGAAAGAAAGAGAGAAGGAGAGAATTAGAGAGAGCATACTTAAATTCACACAGGACACTGGATAAGACAGGAGAAGCACTCCAGATATAACAGACTGACCCTAGCCCCCCAACACATAAACTACTGCAGCATAAATACTGGAGGGATCAATATGACAACAGCCACTTGAAGTGCAGGGCGCGAAATTCAAAATATATATTTTTTAAATATTTAACTTTCACACATTAACAAGTCCAATACAGCAAATGAAAGGTACACATCTTGTGAATCCAGCCAACATGTCCGATTTTTAAAATGTTTTACAGCGAAAACAGCACATATATTTATGTTAGCTCACCACCAAATACAAAAAGGACAGACATTTTTCACAGCACAGGTAGCATGCACAAAGCCAACCTAACTAACCAAGAACCAACCAAACTAACCAAGAAACAACTTCATCAGATGACAGTCTTATAACATGTTATACAATAAATCTATGTTTTGTTCGAAAAATGTGCGTATTTCAGGTATAAATCATAGTTTACATTGCAGCTACAATCAGAAATTGCACCGAAAGCAGCCATAATAATTACAGACACCAACGTCAAATACCTAATTACTCATCATAAAACATTTCTGAAAAATACATAGTGTACAGCAAATGAAAGACAGGCATCTTGTGAGTCCAGCCAATATTTCCGATTTATAAAGTGTTTTACAGCGAAAACACAATATAGCGTTATATTAGCTTACCACAATAGCCAGAGACACATGCCATTTCCCAGTAGCAAAAGGTTAGCGATCGTAACAAACCAGTAAAAGATATATAATTTTTGACTAACCTTGATATTCTTCATCAGATGACAGTCCTAAACATCAGGTTATACATACACTTATGTTTTGTTCGAAAATGTGCATATTTAGACCTGAAATCAGTGGTTATACATTGTGCTAACGTAGCTACTATTTCCCACAAAGTTCGGATATTTTCGGACACTTTTTCTGACACACATATTCTGACCAAATAGCTATTCATAAACATAACAAAAAAATACATGTTGTATAGGAAATGATAGATCCATTAGTTCTTAATGAAATCGCAGTGTTAGAATTCAAAAAAATAACTTCATTATGACATCCAGCTTCGGTATAGCTAGAGTACCCAAAAGTTGGGCGCCGACGACTAGTTCACATGTACGACAGATATATGAAATAGCATCATAAAATGTGTCTTACTTTTGCTGATCTTTCATCATAATGTTGGACAAGGGGTCCTTTGTCAAGAACAATCGTTGTTTGGATTTAGAACGTCCATTTTCCCTCTTGAATTAGCAAGCGCACTAGCCAAGTGGCACGAATCTCTCCATCGTCAACAAAGTCCGAGAACGGAACACGGCAAAACTCCCGAAAAAATGTCAATAATCTGATTAAACTATATTGAAAAAATATACTTTACGATGATATGGTCACATGTATCAAATAAAATCAAAGCCGGAGATAGTAGTCACCTATAACGGCAGCTAAACAGAAGGCAAATCCAGGTACCTCCTCGCGCTCTCCAGAAAACAGGAAATGGGGGACACGTCATACAAAGAGCTTGTATTCCACTTCAGACCAAGATAAACACTCAATTTCTTCTCTCACCGCCTCTTGACATCCAGGGGAAGGTCTATGAAGTGCATGTATACTAATACGTATCATGCCCATTTATAGGCAGGAAGTAGAACAGAGCCTCGATTTCAGACTTTACACTTCCTGGTCAGGAAGTTTGTGCCAAATGAGTTCTGTTTGACTCACAGATATAATTCAAACGGTTTTAGAAACTAGAGAGTGTTTCCTATCCAATAGTAATAATAATATGCATATTGTACGAGCAAGAATTGAGTACGAGGCCGTTTGAAATGGGCACCTTTTATCTGGCTACTCAATACTGCCCCTGCAGCCCAAACAGGTTAAACATCTTAAGGATAATCAATGGAAACAGGATGCACCTGAACTCAATTTTGAGTCACACAGCAATGAGTCTGAATACTGATGTAAATATGATATTTCTGTTTTAATTGTTAATACATTTGCAAAAAATAATAAAAACGTTTTTTTTCCCTTAGTAATTTTGGGATATTGTGTGTAGATTGATGAGGGGAAAATTTGTTTTAATACATTTTAGAACGAGGCTGTAACGTAACAACATGTGGATTTGAATACTTTCTGAATGCCCTGTTTCTGGGTTCACGTATTTTCATTTTGCTTTGGGAGGAATGCATTGGATGGAGAGTGCATTCATGTTTTATTGAATAATAAATCCTTTATTCAACCTTTCTTTATTGTGATTCAACGGAGAGTCCTTCCAGGGATGAGTGGAGGAGGGTTTTCGCCAGTAGAGTCGAGTTTAATAATGGAATAATATATATATATATATATATATATATATATATATAGCTCCTTTCTACCAACTGAGGAACAACTGAAGACACTTTATGTAATAAGGGATAAACTCACCTCATCCAACACCAATGTGTTTGATGCATTACCGCCATTTTGAGACAGAACGCTAACCACACATACAATAAGATAGCGTGTGTGTGTGTGTGTGTGTGTGTGTGTGTGTGTGTGTGTGTGTGTGTGTGTGTGTGTGTGTGTGTGTGTGTGTGTGTGTGTGTGTGTGTGTGTGTGTGTGTGTGTGTGTATGTGTGTGTGTGTGTGTGTGTGTGTGTATGTATTAGTATTAGTATTTAATTAGGATCCCTATTAGCTGCCAAGGCAAATCATATCAAAGGAGGAAGACTTCAATGGAGGAAGGAGGAAGACTTCAATGATTCTCAATGCCTCTTAACATATTCTGAAAAGACTGAAAATTACTTGACCAGAAAGGACGGAAAGTACGGAGAAAGTGAGTGAGTGAGTTATGTACCAAACTAGATTCACCTCCAAGTTACAGAAGAAAAAATAAGACCAATGGGTTCAATCGGTACTCAACTAATGGCACTCTATTCAATATTTTGTGCTCAATACCTCCTCAATACTGTTGGTCCAGACTGAAGGACAGGGTCTATACCTCCTCAATACTGTTGGTCCAGACTGAAGGACAGGGTCTATACCTCCTCAATACTGTTGGTCCAGACTGAAGGACAGGGTCTATACCTCCTCAATACTGTTGGTCCAGACTGAAGGACAGGGTCTATACCTCCTCAACACTGTTGGTCCAGACTGATGGACAGGGTCTATACCTCCTCAATACTGTTGGTCCAGACTGAAGGACAGGGTCTATACCTCCTCAACACTGTTGGTCCAGACTGATGGACAGGGTCTATACCTCCTCAATACTGTTGGTCCAGACTGAAGGACAGGGTCTATACCTCCTCAATACTGTTGGTCCAGGGACAGGGTCTATACCTCCTCAATACTGTTGGTCCAGACTGAAAGACAGGGTCTATACCTCCTCAATACTGTTGGTCCAGACTGATGGACATGGTCTATACCTCCTCAATACTGTTGGTCCAGACTGAAGGACAGGGTCAATACCTCCTCAATACTGTTTGTCCAGACTGAAGGACAGGGTCTATACCTCCTCAATACTGTTGGTCCAGGGACAGGGTCTATACCTCCTCAATACTGTTGGTCCAGACTGAAGGACAGGGTCTATACCTCCTCAATACTGTTGGTCTAGACTGAAGGACAGGGTCTATACCTCCTCAATACTGTTGGTCCAGACTGAAGGACAGGGTCTATACCTCCTCAATACTGTTGGTCCAGACTGAAGGACAGGGTCTATACCTCCTCAATACTGTTGGTCCAGACTGAAGGACAGGGTCTATACCTCCTCAATACTGTTTGTCCAGGGACAGGGTCTATACCTCCTCAATACTGTTGGTCCAGACTGAAGGACAGGGTCTATACCTCCTCAATACTGTTGGTCCAGACTGAAGGACAGGGTCTATACCTCCTCAATACTGTTGGTCCAGACTGAAGGACAGGGTCTATACCTCCTCAATACTGTTGGTCCAGACTGAAGGACAGGGTCTATACCTCCTCAATACTGTTGGTCCACACTGAAGGACAGGGTCAATACCTCCTCAATACTGTTGGTCCAGACTGAAGAACAGGGTCTATACCTCCTCAATACTGTTGGTCCAGGGACAGGGTCTATACCTCCTCAATACTGTTGGTCCAGACTGAAGGACAGGGTCTATACCTCCTCAATACTGTTGGTCCAGACTGAAGGACAGGGTCTATACCTCCTCAATACTGTTGGTCCAGGGACAGGGTCTATACCTCCTCAATACTGTTGGTCCAGACTGATGGACAGGGTCTATACCTCCTCAATACTGTTGGTCCAGACTGAAGGACAGGGTCTATACCTCCTCAATACTGTTGGTCCAGACTGATGGACAGGGTCTATACCTCCTCAATACTGTTGGTCCAGACTGAAGGACAGGGTCAATACCTCCTCAATACTGTTGGTCCAGACTGAAGGACAGGGTCTATACCTCCTCAATACTGTTGGTCCAGACTGACGGACAGGGTCTATACCTCCTCAATACTGTTGGTCCAGGGACAGGGTCTATACCTCCTCAATACTGTTGGTCCAAACTGAAGGACAGGGTCTATACCTCCTCAATACTGTTGGTCCAGACTGAAGGACAGGGTCTATACCTCCTCAATACTGTTGGTCCAGACTGAAGGACAGGGTCTATACCTCCTCAATACTGTTGGTCCAAGGACAGGGTCTATACCTCCTCAATACTGTTGGTCCAGGGACAGGGTCTATACCTCCTCAATGCTGTTGGTCCAGACTGAAGGACAGGGTCTATACCTCCTCAATACTGTTGGTCCAGACTGAAGGACAGGGTCTATACCTCCTCAATACTGTTGGTCCAGACTGAAGGACAGGGTCTATACCTCCTCAATACTGTTGGTCCAGGGACAGGTTCTATACCTCCTCAATTCTGTTGGTCCAGACGGAAGGACAGGGTCTATACCTCCTCAATACTGTTGGTCCAGACTGAAGGACAGGGTCAATACCTCCTCAATACTGTTGGTCCAGGGACAGGGTCTATACCTCCTCAATACTGTTGGTCCAGACTGAAGGACAGGGTCTATACCTCCTCAATACTGTTTGTCCAGACTGAAGGACAGGGTCTATACCTCCTCAATGCTGTTGGTCCAGACTGAAGGACAGGGTCTATACCTCCTCAATACTGTTGGTCCAGACTGAAGGACAGGGTCTATACCTCCTCAATACTGTTGGTCCAGACTGAAGGACAGGGTCTATACCTCCTCAATACTGTTGGTCCAGACTGAAGGACAGGGTCTATACCTCCTCAATACTGTTGGTCCAGGGACAGGGTCTATACCTCCTCAATACTGTTGGTCCAGACTGATGGACAGGGTCTATACCTCCTCAATACTGTTGGTCCAGACTGAAGGACAGGGTCTATACCTCCTCAATACTGTTGGTCCAGACTGATGGACAGGGTCTATACCTCCTCAATACTGTTGGTCCAGACTGAAGGACAGGGTCAATACCTCCTCAATACTGTTGGTCCAGACTGAAGGACAGGGTCTATACCTCCTCAATACTGTTGGTCCAGACTGACGGACAGGGTCTATACCTCCTCAATACTGTTGGTCCAGGGACAGGGTCTATACCTCCTCAATACTGTTGGTCCAAACTGAAGGACAGGGTCTATACCTCCTCAATACTGTTGGTCCAGACTGAAGGACAGGGTCTATACCTCCTCAATACTGTTGGTCCAGACTGAAGGACAGGGTCTATACCTCCTCAATACTGTTGGTCCAGGGACAGGGTCTATACCTCCTCAATACTGTTGGTCCAGGGACAGGGTCTATACCTCCTCAATGCTGTTGGTCCAGACTGAAGGACAGGGTCTATACCTCCTCAATACTGTTGGTCCAGACTGAAGGACAGGGTCTATACCTCCTCAATACTGTTGGTCCAGACTGAAGGACAGGGTCTATACCTCCTCAATACTGTTGGTCCAGGGACAGGTTCTATACCTCCTCAATTCTGTTGGTCCAGACTGAAGGACAGGGTCTATACCTCCTCAATGCTGTTGGTCCAGGGACAGGGTCTATACCTCCTCAATACTGTTGGTCCAGACTGAAGGACAGGGTCTATACCTCCTCATTACTGTTGGTCCAGGGACAGGGTCTATACCTCCTCAATGCTGTTGGTCCAGACTGAAGGACAGGGTCTATACCTCCTCAATACTGTTGGTCCAGACTGAAGGACAGGGTCTATACCTCCTCAATACTGTTGGTCCAGACTGATGGACAGGGTCTATACCTCCTCAATACTGTTGGTCCAGACTGAAGGACAGGGTCAATACCTCCTCAATACTGTTGGTCCAGACTGAAGGACAGGGTCTATACCTCCTCAATACTGTTGGTCCAGACTGACGGACAGGGTCTATACCTCCTCAATACTGTTGGTCCAGGGACAGGGTCTATACCTCCTCAATACTGTTGGTCCAAACTGAAGGACAGGGTCTATACCTCCTCAATACTGTTGGTCCAGACTGAAGGACAGGGTCTATACCTCCTCAATACTGTTGGTCCAGACTGAAGGACAGGGTCTATACCTCCTCAATACTGTTGGTCCAAGGACAGGGTCTATACCTCCTCAATACTGTTGGTCCAGGGACAGGGTCTATACCTCCTCAATGCTGTTGGTCCAGACTGAAGGACAGGGTCTATACCTCCTCAATACTGTTGGTCCAGACTGAAGGACAGGGTCTATACCTCCTCAATACTGTTGGTCCAGACTGAAGGACAGGGTCTATACCTCCTCAATACTGTTGGTCCAGGGACAGGTTCTATACCTCCTCAATTCTGTTGGTCCAGACGGAAGGACAGGGTCTATACCTCCTCAATACTGTTGGTCCAGACTGAAGGACAGGGTCAATACCTCCTCAATACTGTTGGTCCAGGGACAGGGTCTATACCTCCTCAATACTGTTGGTCCAGACTGAAGGACAGGGTCTATACCTCCTCAATACTGTTTGTCCAGACTGAAGGACAGGGTCTATACCTCCTCAATGCTGTTGGTCCAGACTGAAGGACAGGGTCTATACCTCCTCAATACTGTTGGTCCAGACTGAAGGACAGGGTCTATACCTCCTCAATACTGTTGGTCCAGACTGAAGGACAGGGTCTATACCTCCTCAATACTGTTGGTCCAGACTGAAGGACAGGGTCTATACCTCCTCAATACTGTTGGTCCAGGGACAGGGTCTATACCTCCTCAATACTGTTGGTCCAGACTGATGGACAGGGTCTATACCTCCTCAATACTGTTGGTCCAGACTGAAGGACAGGGTCTATACCTCCTCAATACTGTTGGTCCAGACTGATGGACAGGGTCTATACCTCCTCAATACTGTTGGTCCAGACTGAAGGACAGGGTCAATACCTCCTCAATACTGTTGGTCCAGACTGAAGGACAGGGTCTATACCTCCTCAATACTGTTGGTCCAGACTGACGGACAGGGTCTATACCTCCTCAATACTGTTGGTCCAGGGACAGGGTCTATACCTCCTCAATACTGTTGGTCCAAACTGAAGGACAGGGTCTATACCTCCTCAATACTGTTGGTCCAGACTGAAGGACAGGGTCTATACCTCCTCAATACTGTTGGTCCAGACTGAAGGACAGGGTCTATACCTCCTCAATACTGTTGGTCCAGGGACAGGGTCTATACCTCCTCAATACTGTTGGTCCAGGGACAGGGTCTATACCTCCTCAATGCTGTTGGTCCAGACTGAAGGACAGGGTCTATACCTCCTCAATACTGTTGGTCCAGACTGAAGGACAGGGTCTATACCTCCTCAATACTGTTGGTCCAGACTGAAGGACAGGGTCTATACCTCCTCAATACTGTTGGTCCAGGGACAGGTTCTATACCTCCTCAATTCTGTTGGTCCAGACTGAAGGACAGGGTCTATACCTCCTCAATGCTGTTGGTCCAGGGACAGGGTCTATACCTCCTCAATACTGTTGGTCCAGACTGAAGGACAGGGTCTATACCTCCTCATTACTGTTGGTCCAGGGACAGGGTCTATACCTCCTCAATGCTGTTGGTCCAGACTGAAGGACAGGGTCTATACCTCCTCAATACTGTTGGTCCAGACTGAAGGACAGGGTCTATACCTCCTCAATGCTGTTGGTCCAGACTGAAGGACAGGGTCTATACCTCCTCAATGCTGTTGGTCCAGGGACAGGGTCTATACCTCCTCAATACTGTTGGTCCAGACTGAAGGACAGGGTCTATACCTCCTCAATACTGTTGGTCCAGAATGAAGGACAGGGTCTATACCTCCTCATTACTGTTGGTCCAGGGACAGGGTCTATACCTCCTCAATACTGTTGGTCCAGGGACAGGGTCTATACCTCCTCAATACTGTTGGTCCAGACTGAAGGACAGGGTCTATACCTCCTCAATGCTGTTGGTCCAGGGACAGGGTCTATACCTCCTCAATACTGTTGGTCCAGACTGAAGGACAGGGTCTATACCTCCTCAATGCTGTTGGTCCAGACTGAAGGACAGGGTCTATACCTCCTCAATGCTGTTGGTCCTGGGACAGGGTCTATACCTCCTCAATACTATTGGTCCAGGGACAGGGTCTATACCTCCTCAATGCTGTTGGTCCAGAATGAAGGACAGGGTCTATACCTCCTCAATACTTTTGGTCCAGGGACAGGGTCTATACCTCCTCAATACTGTTGGTCCAGACTGAAGGACAGGGTCTATACCTCCTCAATACTGTTGGTCCAGACTGAAGGACAGGGTCTACACCTCCTCAATACTGTTGGTCCAGACTGAAGGACAGTGTCTATACCTCCTCAATGCTGTTGGTCCAGACTGAGGGACAGGGTCTATACCTCCTCAATGCTGTTCGTCCAGACTGAAGGACAGGGTCTATACCTCCTCAATACTGTTGGTCCAGGGACAGGGTCTATACCTCCTCAATACTGTTGGTCCAGGGACAGGGTCTCTACCTCCTCAATACTGTTGGTCCAGACTGAAGGACAGGGTCTATACCTCCTCAATACTGTTGGTCCAGACTGAAGGACAGGGTCTATACCTCCTCAATGCTGTTGGTCCAGGGACAGGGTCTATACCTCCTCAATACTGTTGGTCCAGGGACAGGGTCTATACCTCCTCAATACTGTTGGTCCAGACTGAAGGACAGGGTCTATACCTCCTCAATACTGTTGGTCCAGACTGAAGGACAGGGTCTATACCTCCTCAATACTGTTAGTCCAGACTGAAGGACAGGGTCTATACCTCCTCAATACTGTTGGTCCAGGGACAGGGTCTATACCTCCTCTATGCTGTTGGTCCAGACTGATGGACAGGGTCTATACATCCTCAATACTGTTGGTCCAGGGACAGGGTCTATACCTCCTCAATACTGTTGGTCCAGACTGAAGGACAGGGTCTATACCTCCTCAATACTGTTGGTCCAGACTGAAGGACAGGGTCTATACCTCCTCAATACTGTTGGTCCAGACTGAAGGACAGGGTCTATACCTCCTCAATACTGTTGTTCCAGGGACAGGGTCAATACCTTCTCAATACTGTTGGTCCAGGGACAGGGTCTATACCTCCTCAATACTGTTGGTCCAGACTGACGGACAGGGTCTTTACCTCCTCAATGCTGTTGGTCCAGACTGAAGGACAGGGTCTATACCTCCTCAATACTGTTGGTCCAGACTGAAGGACAGGGTCTATACCTCCTCAATACTGTTGGTCCAGACTGAAGGACAGGGTCTATACCTCCTCAATACTGTTGGTCCAGACTGAAGGACAGGGTCTATACCTCCTCAATACTGTTGGTCCAGACTGAAGGACAGGGTCTATACCTCCTCAATACTGTTGGTCCAGACTGAAGGACAGGGTCTATACCTCCTCAATACTGTTGGTCCAGACTGAAGGACAGGGTCTATACCTCCTCAATACTGTTGGTCCAGACTGAAGGACAGGGTCTATACCTCCTCAATACTGTTGGTCCAGGGACAGGGTCTATACCTCCTCAATACTGTTGGTCCAGACTGACGGACAGGGTCTTTACCTCCTCAATGCTGTTGGTCCAGACTGAAGGACAGGGTCTATACCTCCTCAATACTGTTGGTCCAGACTGAAGGACAGGGTCTATACCTCCTCAATGCTGTTGGTCCAGACTGAAGGACAGGGTCTATACCTCCTCAATGCTGTTGGTCCAGACTGAAGGACAGGGTCTATACCTCCTCAATACTGTTGGTCCAGAATGAAGGACAGGGTCTATACCTCCTCAATACTGTTGTTCCAGGGACAGGGTCTATACCTCCTCAATACTGTTGGTCCAGACTGAAGGACAGGGTCTATACCTCCTCAATGCTGTTGGTCCAGGGACAGGGTCTATACCTCCTCAATACTGTTGGTCCAGACTGAAGGACAGGGTCTATACCTCCTCAATGCTGTTGGTCCAGACTGAAGGACAGGGTCTATACCTCCTCAATGCTGTTGGTCCTGGGACAGGGTCTATACCTCCTCAATACTATTGGTCCAGGGACAGGGTCTATACCTCCTCAATGCTGTTGGTCCAGACTGAAGGACAGGGTCTATACCTCCTCAATACTTTTGGTCCAGGTACAGGGTCTATACCTCCTCAATACTGTTGGTCCAGACTGAAGGACAGGGTCTATACCTCCTCATTACTGTTGGTCCAGACTGAAGGACAGGGTCTATACCTCCTCAATACTGTTGGTCCAGACTGAAGGACAGGGTCTACACCTCCTCAATACTGTTGGTCCAGACTGAAGGACAGTGTCTATACCTCCTCAATGCTGTTGGTTCCGACTGAGGGACAGGGTCTATACCTCCTCAATGCTGTTGGTCCAGACTGAAGGACAGGGTCTATACCTCCTCAATACTGTAGGTCCAGGGACAGGGTCTATACCTCCTCAATACTGTTGGTCCAGGGACAGGGTCTATACCTCCTCAATACTGTTGGTCCAGACTGAAGGACAGGGTCTATACCTCCTCAATACTGTTGGTCCAGACTGAAGGACAGGGTCTATACCTCCTCAATGCTGTTGGTCCAGGGACAGGGTCTATACCTCCTCAATACTGTTGGTCCAGGGACAGGGTCTATACCTCCTCAATACTGTTGGTCCAGACTGAAGGACAGGGTCTATACCTCCTCAATACTGTTGGTCCAGACTGAAGGACAGGGTCTATACCTCCTCAATACTGTTAGTCCAGACTGAAGGACAGGGTCTATACCTCCTCAATACTGTTGGTCCAGGGACAGGGTCTATACCTCCTCTATGCTGTTGGTCCAGACTGATGGACAGGGTCTATACATCCTCAATACTGTTGGTCCAGGGACAGGGTCTATACCTCCTCAATACTGTTGGTCCAGACTGAAGGACAGGGTCTATACCTCCTCAATACTGTTGGTCCAGACTGAAGGACAGGGTCTATACCTCCTCAATACTGTTGGTCCAGACTGAAGGACAGGGTCTATACCTCCTCAATGCTGCTGGTCCAGACTGAAGGACATGGTCTATACCTCCTCAATACTGTTGGTCCAGGGACAGGGTCTAAACCTCCTCAATACTGTTGGTCCAGGGACAGGGTCTATACCTCCTCAATACTGTTGGTCCAGGGACATGGTCAATACCTCCTCAATGCTGTTGGTCCAGACTGAGGGACAGGGTCTATACCGCCTCAATGCTGTTGGTCCAGACTGAAGGACAGGGTCTATAGCTCCTCAATACTGTTGGTCCAGACTGATGGACAGGTTCTATACCTCCTCAATACTGTTGGTCCAGACTGAAGGACAGGGTCTATACCTCCTCAATACTGTTGGTCCAGACTGATGGACAGGGTCTATACCTCCTCAATACTGTTGGTACAGACTGAAGGACAGGGTCTATACCTCCTCAATACTGTTGGTCCAGACTGAAGGACAGGGTCTATACCTCCTCAATAATGTTGGTCCAGGGACAGGGTCTATACCTCCTCAATACTGTTGGTCCAGACTGAAGGACAGGGTCTGTACCTCCTCAATACTGTTGGTCCAGACTGAAGGACAGGCTCTATACCTCCTCAATACTATTGGTCCAGACTGAAGGACAGGGTCTATACCTCCTCAATACTGTTGGTCCAGACTGAACTACAGGGTCTATACCTCCTCAATACTGTTGGTCCAGACTGAAGGACAGGGTCTATACCTCCTCAATACTGTTGGTCCAGACTGAAGGACAGGGTCTATACCTCCTCAATACTGTTGGTCCAGACTGAAGGACAGGGTCTATACCTCCTCAATACTGTTGGTCCAGACTGAAGGACAGGGTCAATACCTCCTCAATGCTGTTGGTCCAGGGACAGGGTCTATACCTCCTCAATACTGTTGGTCCAGACTGAAGGACAGGGTCTATACCTCCTCAATACTGTTAGTCCAGACTGAAGGACAGGGTCTATACCTCCTCAATACTGTTAGTCCAGACTGAAGGACAGGGTCTATACCTCCTCAATACTGTTGGTCCAGACTGAAGGACAGGGTCTATACCTCCTCAATACTGTTGGTCCAGGGACAGGGTCTATACCTCCTCAATACTGTTGGTCCAGACTGAAGGACAGGGTCTATACCTCCTCAATACTGTTGGTCCAGACTGAGGACAGGGTCTATACCTCCTCAATACTGTTGGTCCAGACTGAAGGACAGGGTCTATACCTCCTCAATACTGTTGGTCCAGACTGAAGGACAGGGTCTATACCTCCTCAATGCTTTTGGTCCAGGGACAGGGTCTATACCTCCTCAATACTGTTGGTCCAGACTGAAGGACAGGGTCTATACCTCCTCATTACTGTTGGTCCAGACTGAAGGACAGGGTCTATACCTCATCAATACTGTTGGTCCAGACTGAAGGACAGGGTCTACACCTCCTCAATACTGTTGGTCCAGACTGAAGGACAGTGTCTATACCTCCTCAATGCTGTTGGTCCAGACTGAGGGACAGGGTCTATACCTCCTCAATGCTGTTGGTCCAGACTGAAGGACAGGGTCTATACCTCCTCAATACTGTTGGTCCAGGGACAGGGTCTATACCTCCTCAATACTGTTGGTCCAGGGACAGGGTCTATACCTCCTCAATACTGTTGGTCCAGACTGAAGGACAGGGTCTATACCTCCTCAATACTGTTGGTCCAGACTGAAGGACAGGGTCTATACCTCCTCAATGCTGTTGGTCCAGGGACAGGGTCTATACCTCCTCAATACTGTTGGTCCAGGGACAGGGTCTATACCTCCTCAATACTGTTGGTCCAGACTGAAGGACAGGGTCTATACCTCCTCAATACTGTTGGTCCAGACTGAAGGACAGGGTCTATACCTCCTCAATACTGTTAGTCCAGACTGAAGGACAGGGTCTATACCTCCTCAATGCTGTTGGTCCAGGGACAGGGTCTATACCTCCTCAATACTGTTGGTCCAGGGACAGGGTCTATACCTCCTCAATACTGTTGGTCCAGACTGAAGGACAGGGTCTATACCTCCTCAATACTGTTGGTCCAGACTGAAGGACAGGGTCTATACCTCCTCAATGCTGTTGGTCCAGGGACAGGGTCTATACCTCCTCAATACTGTTGGTCCAGGGACAGGGTCTATACCTCCTCAATACTGTTGGTCCAGACTGAAGGACAGGGTCTATACCTCCTCAATACTGTTGGTCCAGACTGAAGGACAGGGTCTATACCTCCTCAATACTGTTAGTCCAGACTGAAGGACAGGGTCTATACCTCCTCAATACTGTTGGTCCAGGGACAGGGTCTATACCTCCTCTATGCTGTTGGTCCAGACTGATGGACAGGGTCTATACATCCTCAATACTGTTGGTCCAGGGACAGGGTCTATACCTCCTCAATACTGTTGGTCCAGACTGAAGGACAGGGTCTATACCTCCTCAATACTGTTGGTCCAGACTGAAGGACAGGGTCTATACCTCCTCAATACTGTTGGTCCAGACTGAAGGACAGGGTCTATACCTCCTCAATGCTGCTGGTCCAGACTGAAGGACAGGGTCTATACCTCCTCAATACTGTTGGTCCAGGGACAGGGTCTAAACCTCCTCAATACTGTTGGTCCAGGGACAGGGTCTATACCTCCTCAATACTGTTGGTCCAGGGACATGGTCAATACCTCCTCAATGCTGTTGGTCCAGACTGAGGGACAGGGTCTATACCGCCTCAATGCTGTTGGTCCAGACTGAAGGACAGGGTCTATAGCTCCTCAATACTGTTGGTCCAGACTGATGGACAGGTTCTATACCTCCTCAATACTGTTGGTCCAGACTGAAGGACAGGGTCTATACCTCCTCAATACTGTTGGTCAAGACTGATGGACAGGGTCTATACCTCCTCAATACTGTTGGTACAGACTGAAGGACAGGGTCTATACCTCCTCAATACTGTTGGTCCAGACTGAAGGACAGGGTCTATACCTCCTCAATACTGTTGGTCCAGGGACAGGGTCTATACCTCCTCAATACTGTTGGTCCAGACTGAAGGACAGGGTCTGTACCTCCTCAATACTGTTGGTCCAGACTGAAGGACAGGCTCTATACCTCCTCAATACTATTGGTCCAGACTGAAGGACAGGGTCTATACCTCCTCAATACTGTTGGTCCAGACTGAACTACAGGGTCTATACCTCCTCAATACTGTTGGTCCAGACTGAAGGACAGGGTCTATACCTCCTCAATACTGTTGGTCCAGACTGAAGGACAGGGTCTATACCTCCTCAATACTGTTGGTCCAGACTGAAGGACAGGGTCTATACCTCCTCAATACTGTTGGTCCAGACTGAAGGACAGGGTCAATACCTCCTCAATGCTGTTGGTCCAGGGACAGGGTCTATACCTCCTCAATACTGTTGGTCCAGACTGAAGGACAGGGTCTATACCTCCTCAATACTGTTAGTCCAGAATGAAGGACAGGGTCTATACCTCCTCAATACTGTTAGTCCAGACTGAAGGACAGGGTCTATACCTCCTCAATACTGTTGGTCCAGACTGAAGGACAGGGTCTATACCTCCTCAATACTGTTGGTCCAGGGACAGGGTCTATACCTCCTCAATACTGTTGGTCCAGACTGAAGGACAGGGTCTATACCTCCTCAATACTGTTGGTCCAGACTGAAGGACAGGGTCTATACCTCCTCAATACTGTTGGTCCAGACTGAAGGACAGGGTCTATACCTCCTCAATACTGTTGGTCCAGACTGAAGGACAGGGTCTATACCTCCTCAATGCTTTTGGTCCAGGGACAGGGTCTATACCTCCTCAATACTGTTGGTCCAGACTGAAGGACAGGGTCTATACCTCCTCATTACTGTTGGTCCAGACTGAAGGACAGGGTCTATACCTCATCAATACTGTTGGTCCAGACTGAAGGACAGGGTCTACACCTCCTCAATACTGTTGGTCCAGACTGAAGGACAGTGTCTATACCTCCTCAATGCTGTTGGTCCAGACTGAGGGACAGGGTCTATACCTCCTCAATGCTGTTGGTCCAGACTGAAGGACAGGGTCTATACCTCCTCAATACTGTTGGTCCAGGGACAGGGTCTATACCTCCTCAATACTGTTGGTCCAGGGACAGGGTCTATACCTCCTCAATACTGTTGGTCCAGACTGAAGGACAGGGTCTATACCTCCTCAATACTGTTGGTCCAGACTGAAGGACAGGGTCTATACCTCCTCAATGCTGTTGGTCCAGGGACAGGGTCTATACCTCCTCAATACTGTTGGTCCAGGGACAGGGTCTATACCTCCTCAATACTGTTGGTCCAGACTGAAGGACAGGGTCTATACCTCCTCAATACTGTTGGTCCAGACTGAAGGACAGGGTCTATACCTCCTCAATACTGTTAGTCCAGACTGAAGGACAGGGTCTATACCTCCTCAATACTGTTGGTCCAGGGACAGGGTCTATACCTCCTCTATGCTGTTGGTCCAGACTGATGGACAGGGTCTATACATCCTCAATACTGTTGGTCCAGGGACAGGGTCTATACCTCCTCAAAACTGTTGGTCCAGACTGAAGGACAGGGTCTATACCTCCTCAATACTGTTGGTCCAGACTGAAGGACAGGGTCTATACCTCCTCAATACTGTTGGTCCAGACTGAAGGACAGGGTCTATACCTCCTCAATGCTGCTGGTCCAGACTGAAGGACAGGGTCTATACCTCCTCAATACTGTTGGTCCAGGGACAGGGTCTAAACCTCCTCAATACTGTTGGTCCAGGGACAGGGTCTATACCTCCTCAATACTGTTGGTCCAGGGACAGGGTCAATACCTCCTCAATGCTGTTGGTCCAGACTGAGGGACAGGGTCTATACCGCCTCAATGCTGTTGGTCCAGACTGAAGGACAGGGTCTATACCTCCTCAATACTGTTGGTCCAGACTGATGGACAGGTTCTATACCTCCTCAATACTGTTGGTCCAGACTGAAGGACAGGGTCTATACCTCCTCAATACTGTTGGTCCATACTGATGGACAGGGTCTATACCTCCTCAATACTGTTGGTCCAGACTGAAGGACAGGGTCTATACCTCCTCAATACTGTTGGTCCAGACTGAAGGACAGGGTCTATACCTCCTCAATACTGTTGGTCCAGGGACAGGGTCTATACCTCCTCAAAACTGTTGGTCCAGACTGAAGGACAGGGTCTGTACCTCCTCAATACTGTTGGTCCAGACTGAAGGACAGGCTCTATACCTCCTCAATACTGTTGGTCCAGACTGAAGGACAGGGTCTATACCTCCTCAATACTGTTGGTCCAGAATGAACTACAGGGTCTATACCTCCTCAATACTGTTGGTCCAGACTGAAGGACAGGGTCTATACCTCCTCAATACTGTTGGTCCAGACTGAAGGACAGGGTCTATACCTCCTCAATACTGTTGGTCCAGACTGAAGGACAGGGTCTATACCTCCTCAATACTGTTGGTCCAGACTGAAGGACAGGGTCAATACCTCCTCAATGCTGTTGGTCCAGGGACAGGGTCTATACCTCCTCAATACTGTTGGTCCAGACTGAAGGACAGGGTCTATACCTCCTCAATACTGTTAGTCCAGACTGAAGGACAGCGTCTATACCTCCTCAATACTGTTAGTCCAGACTGAAGGACAGGGTCTATACCTCCTCAATACTGTTCGTCCAGACTGAAGGACAGGGTCTATACCTCCTCAATACTGTTGGTCCAGGGACAGGGTCTATACCTCCTCAATACTGTTGGTCCAGACTGAAGGACAGGGTCTATACCTCCTCAATACTGTTGGTCCAGGGACAGGGTCTATACCTCCTCTATGCTGTTGGTCCAGACTGATGGACAGGGTCTATACATCCTCAATACTGTTGGTCCAGGGACAGGGTCTATACCTCCTCAAAACTGTTGGTCCAGACTGAAGGACAGGGTCTATACCTCCTCAATACTGTTGGTCCAGACTGAAGGACAGGGTCTATACCTCCTCAATACTGTTGGTCCAGACTGAAGGACAGGGTCTATACCTCCTCAATGCTGCTGGTCCAGACTGAAGGACAGGGTCTATACCTCCTCAATACTGTTGGTCCAGGGACAGGGTCTAAACCTCCTCAATACTGTTGGTCCAGGGACAGGGTCTATACCTCCTCAATACTGTTGGTCCAGGGACAGGGTCAATACCTCCTCAATGCTGTTGGTCCAGACTGAGGGACAGGGTCTATACCGCCTCAATGCTGTTGGTCCAGACTGAAGGACAGGGTCTATACCTCCTCAATACTGTTGGTCCAGACTGATGGACAGGTTCTATACCTCCTCAATACTGTTGGTCCAGACTGAAGGACAGGGTCTATACCTCCTCAATACTGTTGGTCCAGACTGATGGACAGGGTCTATACCTCCTCAATACTGTTGGTCCAGACTGAAGGACAGGGTCTATACCTCCTCAATACTGTTGGTCCAGACTGAAGGACAGGGTCTATACCTCCTCAATACTGTTGGTCCAGGGACAGGGTCTATACCTCCTCAATACTGTTGGTCCAGACTGAAGGACAGGGTCTGTACCTCCTCAATACTGTTGGTCCAGACTGAAGGACAGGCTCTATACCTCCTCAATACTGTTGGTCCAGACTGAAGGACAGGGTCTATACCTCCTCAATACTGTTGGTCCAGACTGAACTACAGGGTCTATACCTCCTCAATACTGTTGGTCCAGACTGATGGACAGGGTCTATACCTCCTCAATACTGTTAGTCCAGACTGAAGGACAGGGTCTATACCTCCTCAATACTGTTGGTCCAGACAGAAGGACAGGGTCTATACCTCCTCAATACTGTTGGTCCAGACTGAAGGACAGGGTCTATACCTCCTCAATACTGTTGGTCCAGGGACAGGGTCTATACCTCCTCAATGCTGTTGGTCCAGACTGAAGGACAGGGTCAATACCTCCTCAATGCGGTTGGTTCCTTTCAGATTGTCTCAATCGCCTGGAGTGGTTGGTGCAGAGTCAATTGCAGAGAGCAGAGGATACTGGGGGAAACCATCTTTATTTAGATTCCCAAAGGAACGCCTCAAAACTATAGGCAAAAAATAGACCGAAAAATAGTCCGACCCAACACAGGGCACAAACGGACAGGAACACAAACACGCACACCCTGACTAACAGAAAACAATCCCGCACAAACACAGGCGGACCTAACAGGCTTAAATAGACATGAATCTAGAAACAAAATAAGGGACAGGTGCAACCTATAAGAACAAACGAACAGAAAAGGAAAAGGGAATTGACGACCGTCGAGCGCCGCCCGAACAGGCAGGGGGAGTCGTGACACAGATCTTCGCCATTTTTGCATATTTTTGACACTGAGTGTTGTCAGACCTTCAACCACAACCTAATATTATACAGAGGGAACCTGAGTAAACAAATAACAGGAAAAAATGTCATACATATTTAATTTATTTAATACACAAAGTTATGTAACACCCAATGTGCCCCTGTGCGACAAGTAATTGGCCTCTTATAATCAATAACTGGTGGTCACCTTTCACTGCAATGACTGCAACCAAATACTTCCTGTAGTTGTTGATCTCTGTGGAGGAATTTTGACCCACTCTTCCACACTTACCTACTTTAAAACCTAGGGGCTAGGGGGCAGTATTTTGATGTTGGGATAAAAAGCGTGCCCAAAGTAAACTGCCTGTTACTCAGGCCCAAATCAAATGTATTTATAAAGCCCTTCTTACATCAGCTGATGTCTCAAAGTGCTGTACAGAAACGCAGCCTAAAACTCCAAACAACAAGCAATGCAGGTGTAGAAGCACGGCAGCTAGGAAAAACTCCCTAGAAAAGCCCAGAACCTAGGAAGAAACCTAGAGAGGAACCAGGCTATGAGGGGTGGCCAGTCCTCTTCTGGCTGTGCCGGGTGGAGATTATAACAGAACATGGCCAAGATGTTCAAATGTTCATAAATGATCATCATGGTCAAATAATAATAAGCTAGGATATGCATATAATTGGTAGATTTGGATAGAAAACACTCTGAAGTTTCTACAATTGTTAGAATAATGTCTGTGAGTATTATAGAACTGATTTGGCAGGCAAAAATGCTGAGCACAATCCATCCAGGGAATTTTTTGGGGGGGATCATTGTGTTTTCCAATTGTTTTCTATGGGAAGCCCTACTTATGAAGAACCTGGTTGCAGTTCCTATAGATTCCACTAGATGTCAACAGTCTTTAGAATTTGGTTGCTGTTTTTCTTTTGAGAAATGAAGAAGTAGTGCTATTCATTGTAAGTGTCACTCCAGGTGGACTCTACTGTGTAGATGCGCGTGAACAGGAAGGGGCTTCACGTTGTTTTTATCCGGTATTGGAAACAGTTTATTCCGTCTTAAATTTTATCAATTCTTTACGTTTTAGGGTACCTGAGGTTGGATTAGGAACCTTGTTTGAAATGTTTGGACCAAGTTTACAGGTAACTTATTAGATACTTTGTAGGCATGTTGGGCGAGTTGAAACCAGTGTTTTCTGAATCAAACGCGCCAAATAAATTGACATTTTTGGGACATCAAGAAGGACATTATCAAACAAAAGGACCATTTGTGATGTTTATGGGACATTTTGGAGTGCCAACAGAAGAAGATCATCAAAGGTAAGGCATTAATTACATCGCTATTTCTGACTTTTGTGGCGCACCTGTTTGGTTGAAATCTGATTTTCATGTGTTTGTATACGGGGAGCTGTCCTCAGATAATCGCATGGTGTGCTGTCGCCGTAAAGCCTTTTTTAAATCTGACACAGCGGCTGGATTAACAAGAAGTTAAGCTTTATTTTGATGTATTACACTCATATTTTCGTGAATGTTGAATATTGATATTCCTGTAGTTTGAATTTGGCACTCTGCCATTTCACTGGATGTTGTCAAATCGATCCCGCTAAAGGTAATGGCGCGTGAAGGGATCCAGATTCCAAGAACACAGGATGAGATGTTACTATCCTTTGTGCAAGCACTTCCAAGAGTTCATGAACAGTGAGACTGGTGAAATTTGGGGAGCGCATCGTCAGTAGTGTACCTTTGGTTCCTAGGGTGTTTCGGCCTTTCACACTATACACCCTCCCCAAAGGCGGCCAGCGACAGGGTGATCAATCCTACGCTTGCGTCCCATTCCCAATTAGTCATAGGAGTTGCCTTGTTGTTGATAGCCAACATCCCATAGGACTATGCATGGCAGGGGCGTCTTCCTCCCTGAGTCAAGCATTGTTGACCGCATACCTCCTGGCCCTCTCATTTCGGGGCCCAGCTGGGGTCTTTCCTCTTCATCCAGAGCCATTGACTGCTGCCTTCTGCCGCCTCTGATACAGCTTTGATTGCCGAACGCTGGCTCTTGCCCTTAATTCCCAGGTCTCTAAGCAGTCTGGTTGTAGATGTTGCCACAAAACCTCTGCAGCCCACCTCCACTGGTCGGACTTCTGTGTTCCAGCCATGATGCCGTGCTTCGGCAGCTAGATTGGCATAGCGCAGATGTTTCCGCTCATAAGCCTCATCTACTGAGTCCTCCCAGGGTACTGTGAGCTCAATGATGAAGACCTTCTTGAGCGAATGGGACCAGAGCACCATGTCAGGTCTTAGGGTGGTGGTTGCGATCTCCGGAGGAAACACAAGTTGCCGGCCAATGTCAGCTAGCATTTTCCAGTCTCGGGCCAAGCGCAGCTGGTCTCGCTCTAAAGGTGTAGAGCCGCTCTTCGGTGGTTTGGCCCCTTCGCGGACAAAGGTCGTCCGTAAGTGTTGTGATGCTGCTGGGGGTGGTAGGGAGTTGGTGGCAGCTCGCTTGTCCTCCAGGGCGGATGCAAGGTTTTTAAGGACTTGGTTATGACGCCAAGTGTAGCGTCCTTGGGTGAGGCTTGTTTTACACCCTGTGAGAATGTGCCTGAGGTTGGCTGGCATGGAACAGAGGGCACAGTCCAGATCTTCACCATACCATTGGTGAAGATTAACTGGTGTTGGAAGGACGTCATATGTTGCTCTGATGGAAAAGCTCAACCGCCTCGCTTCCATGGCCCACAGATCCTTCCAGCTGATCTTCCTCTTCTCCACACTGTCCCATCGAGTCCATTGTCCCTGTTTGGCAAGAGAGACTGCCCTGGCCCACCTTGCAGCCTCCTCTTGATGGCGTACTTCCTGCACTACCATCTTCCGCCGCTCTGGTGCAGTGGCCTTACTCCAAGCAGCACGGCTAGTTAGCCCAAGGCCTCCTCTCCCTTGCTGAACATGACCCACAATGTCAGCATGTCTGAGGGCTGCTGTTGCCTCCTGGACTGCTTTTCCTGGCCTCCATTTGCGCCCAGTTGCCAAGGTCGGCGCGTTGTTGCTCACCACTGGGTCTCGAGATTCATTCAGTGTCATCTGGAGCCTGGTTTTTGCACACTTGAATTCCTCTGTTAGACTGGTGAGGGGCAGCTTGAGGACACCATCTCCATAGAGGCCTATGGTGGTAAGGCATCGTGGAACTCCGAGCCACTTCTTTAAGTAGCCTGTGACTCCTCTTTCCATCTTCTCCACTGTTGAGATTGGAACCTCATACACTGCTAGGGGCCACAACACCCGGGGTAGGAGACCAAACTGCAGACACCAGGCCTTTAACTTTCCAGGTAGCTGGGTGTTGTCGATGGACTGTAGGCTACTACTGATGTCTTTGCGCAGCTGTTGCACCCGGTCTTTGTCCTTCAGGCTTGCATCATACCACCTTCCAAGGCTTTTTACCGGCTGCTCAGACACTGTTGGGATTTGGTCATCTCCGATGAAGAATTTCAGGTCAGAGAGTACTCCCTTCACAATCGAGATGCTGCGTGACTTGGATGGTTTAATCTTCATAATCTTCAAAATCAAAGTTTGCTTAGAAAGTGACATACCCCACCTTTTGTGCCTAGCAACATTTACGTTTATAAATGAGGCCTCTGGAGAGGACTCCTCTGGTGAACTAAGCAATATATTTAAGCAATAAGGCATAAATCAAAGTTTGCTTAGAAAGTGACATACGCCACCTTTTGTGCCTAGCAACATTTACGTTTATAAATGAGGCCTCTGGAGAGGACTCCTCTGGTGAACTAAGCAATATATTTAAGCAATAAGGCATAATTATTAGGGATCCATAATACATTGTGACATTTGTAGGTTTTCTACCGTGAATTGCTCATTTAAGGTCCTGCCACAACATCTCAATCGGCTTCAGGTCTGGACTTTTGAACGGAACATTCCGAAACGTAAAATGTGTTGCTTTTCAGCCATTCTAATGAAGTCTTCCTTGTGTTCTGTCTGTCTGCATGACCCAGCTGTGCTTCAGCTTCAGCTCACGGATGGATGGTCTGACATTCTCCTGCAGAATTGTCTGATACAGAGCAGAATTCATGGTTCGTTTAATGGTGGCATGTCATCCAGGTCCTGAGGCAGCAAATCATCCCCAAAACCATCACACTACCACCACCATGCTTGACCGTTCTTATGAGATTCTTACTATGGAAGGCAGTGTCCGGTTTTCGCCAGACGTAACGGGACCCATGTTGTCCAAAAAATTTAACTCCAAAAAAAGCACCTGAATGATCGTCAAGACTCCTGTAAAAATGTTCTACGGACAGATGAGTCAAAAGTTGGTATTTTGGAAGACATGGGTCTCATTTTGCCTGGCGTAAACTGCATTCTGCAACAACAAAAAATGTAGAAAATCAGAAAGGGGGGCAAAACCGTTTTCACGGCACTGTAGATTGAAGGAGACTGATTGGAGGTAAACTAGAGGACGACGTAACAGGTCTCTTTTCTGCTTGTTGACACAAAGTGGCATTCGGATGCACAAAGTAACGCCAGGCCTTTCAGAGTGTTTGCGTGCGTGTTTCTCAGCGGGTTGCGTTTAAAAGGAACAACAAAAATGTGAAAATATAATAGACAATAAGGAAATGTTTACAACCCCCTTGTAACGGGCCTCCTCCTTCTCTTCATCCGAAGAGGAGTAGCAAGGATTGGACCAAAGTGCAGCGGGGTGTGAAGTCATAATGATTTATTTAACAAGACAAAGACGAAACGAAATACATTTTAACAAACTACAAAACAACAAACGACGTAGACACACCTGAACATAGGAACTTTCATGACACGAAGAACGCATGAAACAGGAACAGACTACATAAACCGAACGAACAAACAAACAAACCGAAACAGTCCCGTGTGGCGTAACATACAGACACTGACACAGGAGACAACCACCCACAAACAAACAGTATGAAAACACCTACCTTAAAACCTCTACAGAGTACCTAACCCGGATCCGGGAGCACCCCCCACCCCCCCCACACTGATTAGCATCGCTAGCATAGCGTCACAATTAAATAATAGCATCTAAATATCATTAAATCACAAGTCCAAGACACCCAATGAAAGACACAGATCTTGTGAATAAAACCACCATTTCAGATTTTTTAAATGTTTTACAGGGAAGACACAATATGTAAATCTATTAGCTAAACACGTTAGCAAAAGACACCATTTTCTTACTCCAACAGTTTCTTACTCCATCAGGTGCTATCACCAATTCGGCTAAACTAAGATATTGATAGCCACTAACCAACAAACAAATTCATAAGATGACAGTCTGATAACATATTTATGGTATAGCATAGTTTTTTTTTTTTAAATGTGCATTTTTCAGGTATAAATCACAGTTCTACATTGCAGCTGCAATCTGATATAGTGCTGATGCAGCTAGAACAATTACAGAGACCAACGTTATATAACTAATTACTTGTCTTAAAACATTTCAGAAAAAATACACAGCGTACAGACATTGAAAGCCCAACATCTGGTGAATCCAAACAATATTTCAGATTTTTTAAATGTTTTATAGCGAAAACAAAATGTAGCGCTAAATTAGCATAACCAGGCCAGCCAGAACCAGCTGGACGCGCCCGACCAGTTCACATGCACGACAGATATATGAAATAACATCGTAAATTGGGTCTTACTATTGCTGATCTTTCATCAGAATGTTGATCAAGGTGTCCTTAGTCCTGATGAGTCGTTCAATCCATTCACAATGGCAACTTCCCCTCTTCATTTAGCCTGGGTACTGGTCGACTGGCACGGTCCCTGTCCAAAGTTAAAAAACTCAAAGAACGGAACACGGCAAAACTCCCGAAAAAATTCTAATAATCTGATTAAACTATATTGAAAAAACATACATTACGGTGATATGGTCACATGTATCAAACAAACTTCGAGACGGAGATAGTTTTCATCCGTAACGTCAGCATAACAAAAGACAATGGCACCTCTAAAACGCGCGTCTCAGAAAACCGGAAGTTGTCGGTCACGCTAAAGAAATAGGTCTTATTTCACGTCAGTACAAGATAAACAAAAAATTTCTCCTCTGACAACTTCCTGACACCCAGAGGAAGAAGAATGAAGTGTGTTTCGGGTCATAGGTGGCATGACCATATATAGGCAGAGCGTTGAAGCGATCATACACATCTTGCAAACTTCTTCTGGCTCAGGGAAAGTGCTGTGAAATGACCTGTGTTTCACTCAGAGACAAAATTGGAACGGTTTTAGAAACCATAGCTTGTTTTCTATCCAATGGTATATGGTTATATGCATATAGTAACAGCAATAATTGAATAAGAGGCAGTTTAATCTGTAGAGGCAATTATGCTAATGCGAAACAGCACCCCCTGTATTCTCAAGAAGTTAATATGACTCTCAATCAGAGGAAACGCCAAACACCTGCCTCTAATTGAGAGCCATACCAGGCAACCCATTAACCCAACATAGAAAACACATAACATAGACTACCCACCCAGAACTCACGCCCTGACCAATTAAACACATACCAAAACAACAGAAAACAGGTCAGGAACGTGACACCCCTAAAGCCACTGTCAAACTCATTCCGCAGAGGGCCGAGTGCATTGTGGGTTTTCCCTCCACCCCTTGTACTTGATTGCTGAATTAAGCTCACTAATTAGTAAGGAACTCCCCTCACCTGGTTGTCTAAGTCTTAATTGAAAGGAATAACCAAAAACCTTCAGATATTTGGCCCACTGTGGAATGAGTTAATTGAATTTTCCAAAACGGTCCTAAACAACAAATCTAATCGCCACGGTAATCAGGGTGTTTTGCTTTATGGCCCAAGGTTATGAATAAGCAAAATATGGAATACCCCTTACACCCACCCAGGTCACCTCTCTTTTCTTGTTTTATCGGCTGGGAAATTCATCTCCCTCCACACACAGACACATCCTTCCTGCATGCCTTCATGCCTGCCTGCCTGCCTTCCTGGCTGCCTTCATGCCTGCCTGCCTGCTTTCCTGCACGCCTGCCTGCCTTTTTGGCTGCCTTCATGCCTGCCTGCCTGTGTAAATCACTGTCCATGGTGGTTGCTGGGTGGTTAAGCCAGATGGCTGTGTCTGTGGTGGTTGATGGGTGGTTAAGCCAGATGGCTGTGTCCGTGGTGGTTGCTGGGTGGTAAAGCCAGATGGCTGTGTCTGTGGTGGTTGATGGGTGGTAAAGCCAGATGGCTGTGTCTGTGGTGGTTGATGGGTGGTTAAGCCAGATGGCTGTGTCTGTGGTGGTTGATGGGTGGTAAAGCCAGATGGCTGTGTCCGTGGTGGTTGCTGGGTGGTAAAGCCAGATGGCTGTGTCCGTGGTGGTTGCTGGGTGGTAAAGCCAGATGGCTGTGAGCTGCAGTGAGACAACAGGATGACGTGTGGTCCAATAAAGAGGGTCGTGCAGCGCCTCACTAAGGCTAATAGCTGTGTGTGTGCTTGTGTGTGTGTGTGTGTGTGTGTGTGTGTGTGTGTGTGTGTGTGTGTGTGTGTGTGTGTGTGTGTGTGTGTGTGTGTGTGTGTGTGTGTGTGTGTGTGTGTGTGTGTGTGTGTGTGTGTGTGTGTGTGTGTGTGTGTGTGTGTGTGTGTGTGTGTGTGTGTGTGTGTGTGTGTGCATGTCCTTGTGCGCTATATGTGAGTTTAAGTGCGTGTGTGTATCTGTGAGTGTGTGTCCTTGCGTGCCTGTGTATGTGTATCTGTGTGAGTGTGTGTGTGTGCACGCGTGTGGGGCCTAGACAGCAGCCACCATCACTCACAGGTCACCGGGGACAGTGTGGTTGTTCGGTGACATGGCAGCACTAAATATAAGATACATCTCACTCTGGGGATGAGGAAGCAGAAAGGAGTGGGGGAGGAGCAGGAGGGAGAGTTAGGAGCCGGGTGAGGAGGGTGAGGTGAAGGAGGAGAGGAGGAGGAGTGGCTGAGAGGTAGAAGAGGGGGAGGAGGAAGAGGAGGGGTGTGGAGAGGAGAAATATCAGGAAGCAGAGAGAAAGGGGAGAAAAGGAAGAGGAAGGAGGAGGAGGATGAGGAAGAGGGGGAAGGTAGAGGGTGAGAAGAGGAAAAGGAAGAAGGTGGAGGAGGAGGAGGAGGAGGGTAGAGGGTGAGAAGAGGAGGAAGAGGAGGAGGAAGAGGGTAGAGGGTGAGCAGAGGAGGAGGAGGGGGGTAGAGGGTGAGAAGGGGAGGAGGAGGAGGAGGGTAGAGGGTGAGAAGAGGAGAAGGGAGGAGGAGGAGGAGGAGGAGGGTAGAGGGTGAGAAGAGGAGGAAGAGGAGGAGGAAGAGGGTAGAGGGTGAGCAGAGGAGGAGGAGGAGGGTAGAGGGTGAGAAGGGGGGGAGGAGGAGGAGGAGGAGGAGGAGGAGGAGGGTAGAGGGTGAGAAGAGGAGAAGGAAGAAGGTGGAGGAGGAGGAGGAGGAGGGTAGAGGGTGAGAAGAGGAGGAAGAGGAGGAGGAAGAGGGTAGAGGGTGAGCAGAGGAGGAGGAGGAGGGTAGAGGGTGAGAAGAGGAGGAGGAGGAGGAGGGTAGAGGGTGAGAAGAGGAGGAAGAGGAGGAGTAAGAGGGTGAGCAGAGGAGGAGGAGGAGGAGGGTAGAGGGTGAGAAGAGGAGGAAGAAGGAGGAGGAGGAGGGTAGAGGGTGAGAAGAAGAGAAGGGGGGTAGAGGGTGAGTAGAGGAGGAGGAAAGAGGAGGAGGAGGAGAAGGGTAGAGGGTGAGAAGCGGGTGAGGAAGAGGAGAGGAGGAAGAGGAGAAGCGTAGATGGTGAGAAGAGGAGGAAGGAGGAGGAGAGGGGGAGGAGGAGGAGGAGGAATAGCAGAATGGTAGAGGGTGAGAAGAGGAGGAGGAAGGAGGAGGAGGAGGGTAGAGGAGGAGGAGGAGAAGGGGAGAGGAGGAGGAGGAGGAGGGTAGAGGTTGAGAAGAGGAGGAGGAGGAGGGTAGAGGGTGAGAAGAGGAGGAGGAGGAGGGTAGAGGGTGAGAAGAGGAGGAGGAGGAGGAGGGCAGAGGGTGAGAAGAGGAGGAGGAAGGAGGAGGATGAGGAGGAGGGTAGAGGGTGAGAAAAGGAGGGGGAAGGAGGAGGAGAAGGGAGGAGGAGGGGGAGAAGGGTAGAGGGTGAGAAGAAGGTGAGGAAGAGGAGGAGGAGGAGGAGGAAGAGCAGGGTAGAGAGTGAGAAGAGGAGGAGGAAGGGGAGGAAGGGGGAGGAGGAGGAGGAGAAGGGTAGATGGTGAGAAGAAGGTGAGGAAGAGGAGGAGGAGGAGAAGGGTAGAGGGTGAGAAGAGGAGGAGGAAGGAGGAGAAGGGTAAAGGGTGAGAAGCGGGTGAGGAAGAGGAGAGGGGGAGGGTGAAGATGAAGGGGATGAGAGTTAGAGCAGGAATGAGGGGGTGAGGAGAGTTGGGGGTGGAGAGATAGGAGAGGGGGTGGAGAGAGGAGAGGGGGGTGAGGAGAGTTAGGAGTGGTAGAGGAGAGTTAGGAGTGGTAGAGGAGAGGGGGTGAGGAGAGTTAGTAGTGGGAGAGGAGAGGGGTTGAGGAGAGTTAGGAGTGGGAGAGGAGAGGGGGTGAGGAGAGTTAGGAGTGGTAGAGGAGAGGGGGGTGAGGAGAGTTAGGAGTGATAGAGGAGAGGGGGGTGAGGAGAGTTAGGAGTAGTAGAGGAGAGGGGGGTGAGGAGAGTTAGGAGTGGTAGAGGAGAGTTAGGAGTGGTAGCGTATCACAACCTAAATAACACGGTCCAGAGCACAAAACACTGACCGACCCAATACAACGGGTAACACAGTCCAGAGCACAAAACACTGACCGACCCAATACAACGGGTAACACAGTCCAGAGCACAAAACACTGACCGACCCAATACAACGGGTAACACAGTCCAGAGCACAAAACACTGACCGACCCAATACAACGGGTAACACAGTCCAGAGCACAAAACACTGACCGACCCAATACAACGGGTAACACAGTCCAGAGCACAAAACACTGACCGACCCAATACAACGGATAACACGGTCCAGAGCACAAAACACTGACCGACCCAATACAACGGGTAACACGGTCCAGAGCACAAAACACTGACCGACCCAATACAACGGGTAACACTGACCGACCCAATACACTGACCGACCCAATACAACGGGTAACACAGTCCAGAGCACAAAACACTGACCGACCCAATACAACGGATAACACGGTCCAGAACACAAAACACTGACCGACCCAATACACTGACCGACCCAATACACTGACCGACCCAATACACTGACCGACCCAATACACTGACCGACCCAATACAACGGGTAACACAGTCCAGAGCACAAAACACTGACCGACCCAATACAACGGGTAACACTGTCCAGAATACAAAACACTGACCGACCCAAAACACTGACCGACCCAATACACTGACCGACCCAATACAACGGGTAACACTGCCCATAGCACAAAACACTGACCGACCCAATACAACGGATAACACAGTCCAGAGCACAAAACACTGACCGACCCAATACAACGGGTAACACGGTCCAGAGCACAAAACACTGACCGACCCAATACAACGGGTAACACAGTCCAGAGCACAAAACACTGACCGACCCAATACAACGGGTAACACGGTCCAGAGCACAAAAACACTGACCGACCCAATACAACGGGTAACACGGTCCAGAGCACAAAACACTGACCGACCCAATACAACGGATAACACGGTCCAGAGCACAAAAACACTGACCGACCCAATACAACGGGTAACACTGACCGACCCAATACAACGGGTAACACTGACCGACCCAATACAACGGGTAACACGGTCCAGAGCACAAAACACTGACCGACCCAATACAACGGGCAACACGGTCCAGAGCACAAAACACTGACCGACCCAATACAACGGATAACACGGTCCAGAGCACAAAACACTGACCGACCCAATACACTGACCGACCCAATACACTGACCGACCCAATACACTGACCGACCCAATACAACGGATAACACGGTCCAGAACACAAAACACTGACCGACCCAATACACTGACCGACCCAATACAACGGGTAACACAGTCCAGAGCACAAAACACTGACCGACCCAATACACTGACCGACCCAAAACACTGACCGACCCAATACAACGGGTAACACTGTCCAGAGCACAAAACACTGACCGACCCAATACAACGGGTAACACTGTCCAGAACACAAAACACTGACCGACCCAAAACACTGACAGACCCAATACAACGGGTAACACAGTCCAGAGCACAAAACACTGACCGACCCAATACAACGGGTAATACTGTCCAGAACACAAAACACTGACCGACCCAATACAACGGGTAACACGGTCCAGAGCACAAAACACTGACCGACCCAATACAACGGGTAACACGGTCCAGAACACAAAACACTGACCGACCCAATACAACGGGTAACACTGTCCAGAACACAAAACACTGACCGACCCAATACAACGGGTAACACTGTCCAGAGCACAAAACACTGACCGACCCAATACAACGGGTAACACTGTCCAGAGCACAAAACACTGACCGACCCAATACACTGACCGACCCAATACAACGGGTAACACTGTCCAGAACACAAAACACTGACCGACCCAATACAACGGTTAACACAGTCCAGAGCACAAAACACGGACCGACCCAATACAACGAGTAACACAGTCCAGAACACTAAACACTGACCGACCCAATACACTGACCGACCCAATACACTGACCGACCCAATACACTGACCGACCCAATACACTGACCGACCCAATACAACGGGTAACACAGTCCAGACCAAACGACACAACCGTGAACATCAAAATAATCCCGCACAACAAAGGGGCGGGTTTCACAGCCTAAATAGGGAAGTAAATCAAACACACACAAAAAGGTGTAACTAATTAGACAAAACTAACCGAAAAGGAAAAGGGATCGGTGGCGGCTAGTAGGCCGGTGACGAAGACCGCTGAGCGCCACCCGAACAGCTGGGGGGAGCCACCTTCGGCAGGAGTCGTGACATTTGGACTATTTTGTGTTTTGTCCATTACATGAAACCCCCCCCCCCCAAAAAAATAAAAAATAAATTACAGGTTGTAATGCAACAAAATAGAGGGTATGGATGTTTTTGCAAGGCCCTGTATTATAAACCACACTGCCTGTGGGATCACATATCCAACAGCAAAATGTGAAATATATACTTACGAGGCTACTAGGCCCAATGAAATGAGAGAAGCACATGGTCATGTGATGTATGGCTACTTCGGGAATATGAACCTATCGTAGCCAGAAAAGGTGAGGATTTTTATTTTTATAATAATTAAAGAAAATTGTAAAAAAAAATAATAATAATAATATTTAATCTTTATTAAACTAGGAAAGTCAATTAAGAACAAATTATTATTTACAATGACGGCCTACCCCGTACGATGCTGGGCCGATTTTGCGACACCCTATGGGACTCCCAATCACGGCCGGGTGTGATTCAGCCTGGATTCAAACCAGGGACTGTAGCGATGCCTCTTGCACTGAAATGCAGTGCCTTAGACCGCCGCGCCACTCGGGAGAATCCTATGTTTAACTATTTTACATTCCAAAAATAAAACATAAAGACATAGGAATAAAAAGGTGCTATCTAGAACCTAAATGGTTCTTCGCTTGTCCTCATAGGAGAACCCTTTGAAGAACCCTTGGCCCTATGGGCTCTGGTCAAAAGTAGTGAACTACTGTATATAGGAAATAAGGTGCCATGCATTGATTGACATTAAACCGTGTGCGTTGGGTTTTAACGTCTCTGTGTTCTTGGAGCCAGAGTAAAGCGTTCCTGTTTCTGGATACCACAGTCACAGAGTTGAGTTTCTCCTTTTTTTACGTAACGGCTCTGAAGAGTGGACCAAGGCGCAGCGTGGTTGGCGTACGTCGTAACTTTATTGATATACACCAAAACAAAATAACAAAGTTAAAAAAAACGAAAGCGCACAGTTCTGTAAGGCTAAGAAACTAAACAGAAAACAAGATCCCACAAAACCCAAAAAGGAAAAAAAATGACAACTTATATATGATCCCCAATCAGAGACAACGATAGACAGCTGCCTCTGATTGGGAACCAAACTCGGCCAAAAACAAAGAAATAGAAAACATAGACTTTCCCACCCGAGTCACACCCTGACCAAACCAAACATAGAGACTAAATAAGGATCTCTAAGGTCAGGGCGTGACACACACACAGTCACAGAGTTGAGTTTCTCCTTTTTTTTCCTGAGCTGCTGCCAGTGTAACGGATGTGAAATGGCTAGCTACGCGCTACTAGCGTTTCAATCAGTTACGTCACTTGCTCTGAAACCTATTAGTAGTGTTGCCCCTTGCTCTGCAAGGGGACGCGGCTTTTGTGGAGCGATGGGTAACGACGCTTCGTGGGTGTCAGTTGTTGATGTGTGCAGAGGGTCCCTGGTTCGCGCCCGTGTCGGGGGCGAGGGGACGGTTTAAAGTTATACTGTTACACCAACACATCACCGGATTGGACAGGGAGGCAGAAACACACGTTACACTTTAGATGATCCCAAATTGGATGACCTGGACAGCGACAGATAAAATTGACCTTTTGGGGAAGGAAGATACATTAGCGAAGGAGCGATGTGCGTCCAAAATCGGAACCCCTTTTTCACTATATAGTGCACCACTTTAGACAAGAGCCAGTGCCCTCTATAGACAATAGGGTGTCGTTTGGGACGGCCTCCAAATATGGACGTTTTGTGAAAGGAAGATACATTAGCGAAGATGACCACCAATCAATAGCTGTGCTTTTCTTTTGTGTGTGTGTGTGTGTGTGTGTGTGTGTGTGTGTGTGGTGTGTGTGTGTGTGTGTGTGTGCGTGTGTGTGTGTGTGTGTCATTCTCATGAATTATTGCTCTTTGCTGCAGCAAGCAGTCTGATGCTTCGGTATGGCTTGACCAATCAATGGAGCCCAACCACACTGTAATTGGTAGTTATTGGATTTAATTTGGACCAATTGAGAGCTTGTTAAACTCTGGATCAACAGACAGACAGTCGGTAACGATCCAAGAGACCGTAGTCTACTACAGGGACCACAGCCGAAAGCAGAAACGGACTCGCTAGAGGGTACTTTGGGCAAATGCCAAACGGGTCGGTCCATCTTCAGCCCAGTGGGCCGGGTTTGCGCAGAATTATCATTCATTTTGGAATGGGGGCCTTGAATTAAAATGTGTACGGGTTTAGGGGCCTCAATGAAAAATATGGGCAGATATGTTAAAAATTCCTGGGGCAATTTCTGGTCTCAATCCCTCCCTGGCTGGAAGAGTGAAGGACCAACAGGTACTCTGGTCTGTACCCCTTTGTCCTAAACAGACTTCACATCACTGTGATGTGCTTCCCTGCTTCCTAGTGCAATTTGAAGAACCTTTTGCATGACTGCAGGTCCAATGCTGCCCTATTCCCGAGTGCCAGCCAGATCCAGAACTACAGGCCCAGTGCTGCCCTATTCCCGAGTGCCAGCCAGATCCAGAACTGCAGGTCCAGTGCTGCCCTATTCCCGAGTGCCAGCCAGATCCAGAACTGCAGGCTCAGTGCTGCCCTATTCCCGAGTGCCAGCCAGATCCAGAACTGCAGGTCCAGTGCTGCCCTATTCCCGAGTGCCATCACTTGAAACAGCTGTATTCACTTATACAGCATTAGTATAGTACAGTAATAACATTAGTATAGTACAGTAATAACATCAGTATAGTACAATAATAACATTAGAATAGTACAGTAATAACATCAGTATTACAGTAATAACATCAGTATAGTACAGTAATAACATTAGTATAGTACAGTAATAACATCAGTATAGTACAGTAATAACATCAGTATAGTACAGTAATAACATCAGCATAGTACAGTAATAACATTAGTAAAGTACAGTAATACAATTAGTATAGTACTATAATACTATACGTAGTGCAGTAATAACATTAGTATAGTACAGTAATAACATCAGTATAGTACAGTAATAACATCAGGATAGTACAGTAATAACATCAGCATAGTACAGTAATAACATCAGTATAGTACAGTAATACAATTAGTATAGTACTATAATACTATACGTAGTGCAGTAATAACATTAGTATAGTACAGCAAATACAGTAGTATAGTACAGTAATAATATTAGTATAGTACAGTATTAACATTAGTATAGTACAGTATTAACATCAGTATAGTACAGCAATAACATCAGTATAGTACAATAATGACATTAGTATAGTACAGTAATAACATTAGTATAGTACAGTAATAACATTAGTATAGTACAGTATTAACATAAGTAGTATAGTAATAACATAAGTACTACAGTAATACCGGTAGTATGGTTTGGTAATAACATACGTACTACGGTAATAGCATTAGTATAGTACAGAAATGACATTAGTATAGTACAGTAATTACATTAGTATAGCACAGTAATAACATTAGTATAGTAATAACATCAGTAGTACAGTAATAACATTAGTATAGTACAGTAAAACATTAGTTGAACAATAATACCATTAGTATAGTACAGTAATAACATTAATATAGTACAGTAATAACATATGTAGTGTAGTAATAGCATAAGTACTACAGTAATACCATTAGTATAGTATAGTAATAATATCAGTAATACAGTAATAACATAAGTACTACAGTAATAACATAGGTATTACAGTAATAACATGTGTAGTAATAGCATAAGTACTACAGTAATACCATTAGTATAGTATAGTAATAACATTAGTAGTACAGTAATAACATACGTACTACAGTAATAACATTAGTAGTACAGTAATAACATACGTACTACAGTAATAACATAGGTATTACAGTAGTAACGTTAGTATAGTAAAGTAATAACATCCGTATGACAGTAATAACATTCATATAGTAATAACATTGGCATAGTATAGTAATAACATAGGTAGTATAGTAAAGAAATAAGTATTACAGTAATAACTTAAGTATTGTACAGTAATAACATTAGTATAGTACAGTAAAACATGAGTTGAACAATAATAACATTAGTATAGTACAGTAATAACATATGTAGTATAGTAATAGCATCAGTACTACAGTAATAACATTAATATAGTATAGTAATAACATATGTGCTGCAGTAATAACATAAGTACTACAGTAATACCATTAGTATAGTATAGTAATAACATAAGTACTGCAGTAATAACATAAGTATTACAGTAATAACATACGTACTACCGTAATAACATCATTATTACAGTAATACCATAATTATTACAGTAACAACATTAGTATAGTACGGTAATAACATACGTAGTGCAGTAATAACATTAGTATAGTAGAGTAATAACATTAGTATAGTATTGTAATATCATCCATATTACAGTAATAACATCAGTATAGTACAGTAATAACATCAGTATTACAGTAATGCCATTAGTATAGTATTGTAATAACATCAGTATTACAGTAATACCATTAGTATAGTATAGTAATAACATCAGTATTACAGTAATAACATCAGTAGTACAGTATTAACATCAGTATAGTATAGTAATAACATTAGTGTAGTACAGTAATAACATTAGTATAGTACAGTAATAACATAAGTATAGTTCAGTAATAACATCAGTATTACAGTAATAACATTAGTGTAGTACAGTAATAACATTAGTATAGTACAGTAATAACATTAGTGTAGTACAGTAATAACATTAGTATAGTACAGTAATAACATTAGTATAGTACAGTAATAACATCAGTATAGTATAGTAATAACATTAGTGTAGTACAGTAATACCATTAGTATAGTACAGTATTAACATTAGTATAGTACAGTATTAACATCAGTATAGTACAGTAATAACATCAGTAATACAATAATAACATTAGTATAGTACAGTAATAACATTAGTATAGTACAGTAATAACATTAGTATAGTACAGTAATAACATCAGTACAGTATAGTAATAACATACGTACTACGGTAATAGCATTAGTATAGTACAGAAATGACATTAGTATAGTACAGTAATTACATTAGTATAGCACAGTAATAACATTAGTATAGTAATAACATCAGTAGTACAGTATTAACATCAGTATAGTATAGTAATAACATTAGTGTAGTACAGTAATAACATTAGTATAGTACAGTAATAACATAAGTATAGTTCAGTAATAACATCAGTATTACAGTAATAACATTAGTGTAGTACAGTAATAACATTAGTATAGTACAGTAATAACATTAGTATAGCACAGTAATAACATTAGTATAGTAATAACATCAGTAGTACAGTAATAACATTAGTATAGTACAGTAATAACATTAGTATAGTACAGTAATAACATAAGTATAGTTCAGTAAAAAGCATCAGTATAGTACAATAATGACATTAGTATAGTACAGTAATAACATCAGTATAGTACAGTAATAACATTAGTATAGTACAGTAATAACATCAGTAAAGTATAGTAATAACATACGTACTACGGTAATAGCATTAGTATAGTACAGAAATGACATTAGTATAGTACAGTAATTACATTGGTATAGCACAGTAATAACATTAGTATAGTAATAACATCAGTAGTACAGTAATAACATTAGTAGAGTACAGTAATAACATTAGTATAGTACAGTAATAACATAAGTATAGTTCAGTAAAAAGCATCAGCATAGTACAGTAATAACATCAGTATAGTACAGTAATACAATTAGTATAGTACTATAATACTATACGTAGTGCAGTAATAACATTAGTATAGTACAGCAAATACAGTAGTATAGTACAGTAATAACATTAGTATAGTTCAGTAATAACATTAGTATAGTACAGTAATAACATTAGTATAGTGCAGTAATAACATTAGTATAGTACAGTAATAACATTAGTACAGTACAGTAATAACATTAGTATAGTGCAGTAATAACATTAGTATAGTACAGTAATAGCATTAGTATAGTACAGTAATAGCATTAGCATAGTACAGTAATAACATTAGTATAGTACAGTAATAACATTAGTATAGTACAGTATTAACATAAGTAGTATAGTAATAACATAAGTACTACAGTAATACCGGTAGTATGGTTTGGTAATAACATACGTACTACGGTAATAGCATTAGTATAGTACAGAAATGACATTAGTATAGTACAGTAATTACATTAGTATAGCACAGTAATAACATTAGTATAGTAATAACATCAGTAGTACAGTAATAACATTAGTATAGTACAGTAAAACATTAGTATAGTACAGTAATAACATATGTAATGTAGTAATAGCATAAGTACTACAGTAATACCATTAGTATAGTATAGTAATAATATCAGTAATACAGTAATAACATAAGTACTACAGTAATAACATAGGTATTACAGTAATAACATGTGTAGTAATAGCATAAGTACTACAGTAATACCATTAGTATAGTATAGTAATAACATTAGTAGTACAGTAATAACATACGTACTACAGTAATAACATTAGTAGTACAGTAATAACATACGTACTACAGTAATAACATAGGTATTACAGTAGTAACGTCAGTATAGTAAAGTAATAACATCCGTATGACAGCAATAACATTCATATAGTATAAACATTGGCATAGTATAGTAATAACATAGGTAGTATAGTAAAGAAATAAGTATTACAGTAATAACTTAAGTATTGTACAGTAATAACATTAGTATAGTACAGTAAAACATGAGTTGAACAATAATAACATTAGTATAGTACTGTAATAACATATGTAGTATAGTAATAGCATCAGTACTACAGTAATAGCATTCGTATAGTATAGTAATAACATATGTGCTGCAGTAATAACATAAGTACTACAGTAATACCATTCGTATAGTATAGTAATAACATAAGTACTGCAGTAATAACATAAGTATTACAGTAATAACATACGTACTACCGTAATAACATCATTATTACAGTAATACCATAATTATTACAGTAACAACATTAGTATTGTACGGTAATAACATACGTTGTGCAGTAATAACATTAGTATAGTAGAGTAATAACATTAGTATAGTATTGTAATATCATCCATATTACAGTAATAACATCAGTATAGTACAGTAATAACATCAGTATTACAGTAATGCCATTAGTATAGTATAGTAATAACATCAGTATTACAGTAATACCATTAGTATAGTATAGTAATAACATCAGTATTACAGTAATAACATCAGTATTACAGTAATAACATCAGTATTACAGTAATAACATCAGTAGTACAGTATTAACATCAGTATAGTATAGTAATAACATTAGTGTAGTACAGTAATAACATTAGTATAGTACAGTAATAACATAAGTATAGATCAGTAATAACATCAGTATTACAGTAATAACATTAGTATAGTACAGTAATAACATTAGTATAGTACAGTAATAACATCAGTATAGTATAGTAATATCATTAGTGTAGTACAGTAATAACATTAGTATAGTACAGTAATAACATTAGTGTAGTACAGTAATAACATTAGTATAGTACAGTAATAACATTAGTATAGTACAGTAATAACATCAGTATAGTATAGTAATAACATCAGTAGTACAGTAATAACATTAGTATAGTACAGTAATAACATTGGTATAGTACAGTAATAACATCAGCATAGTACAGTAATAACATCAGTATAGTACAGTAATACAATTAGTATAGTACTATAATACTATACGTAGTGCAGTAATAACATTAGTATAGTACAGCAAATACAGTAGTATAGTACAGTAATAACATTAGTATAGTACAGTAATAACATTAGTATAGTACAGTAATAACATTAGTATAGTACAGCAATAACATTAGTATAGTGCAGTAATAACATTAGTATAGTAAAGTAATAACAATAGTATAGTACAGTAATAGCATTAGTATAGTACAGTAATAACATTAGTATAGTACAGTAATAACATTAGTATAGTACAGTATTAACATAAGTAGTATAGTAATAACATAAGTACTACAGTAATACCGGTAGTATGGTTTGGTAATAACATACGTACTACGGTAATAGCATTAGTATAGTACAGAAATGACATTAGTATAGTACAGTAATTACATTAGTATAGCACAGTAATAACATTAGTATAGTAATAACATCAGTAGTACAGTAATAACATTAGTATAGTACAGTAAAACATTAGTTGAACAATAATACCATTAGTATAGTACAGTAATAACATTAGTATAGTACAGTAATAACATATGTAGTGTAGTAATAGCATAAGTACTACAGTAATACCATTAGTATAGTATAGTAATAATATCAGTAATACAGTAATAACATAAGTACTACAGTAATAACATAGGTATTACAGTAATAACATGTGTAGTAATAGCATAAGTACTACAGTAATACCATTAGTATAGTATAGTAATAACATTAGTAGTACAGTAATAACATACGTACTACAGTAATAAAATAAATAGTACAGTAATAACATACGTACTACAGTAATAACATAGGTATTACAGTAGTAACGTTAGTATAGTAAAGTAATAACATCCGTATGACAGTAATAACATTCATATAGTAATAACATTGGCATAGTATAGTAATAACATAGGTAGTATAGTAAAGAAATAAGTATTACAGTAATAACTTAAGTATTGTACAGTAATAACATTGGTATAGTACAGTAAAACATGAGTTGAACAATAATAACATTAGTATAGTACAGTAATAACATATGTAGTAGAGTACTAGCATCAGTACTACAGTAATAGCATTCGTATAGTATAGTAATAACATATGTGCTGCAGTAATAACATAAGTACTACAGTAATACCATTAGTATAGTATAGTAATAACATAAGTACTGCAGTAATAACATAAGTATTACAGTAATAACATACGTACTACCGTAATAACATCATTATTACAGTAATACCATAATTATTACAGTAACAACATTAGTATAGTACGGTAATAACATACGTAGTGCAGTAATAACATTAGTATAGTAGAGTAATAACATTAGTATAGTATTGTAATATCATCCATATTACAGTAATAACATCAGTATAGTACAGTAATAACATCAGTATTACAGTAATGCCATTAGTATAGTATAGTAATAACATCAGTATTACAGTAATACCATTAGTATAGTATAGTAATAACATCAGTATTACAGTAATAACATCAGTATTACAGTAATAACATCAGTAGTACAGTATTAACATCAGTATAGTATAGTAATAACATTAGTGTAGTACAGTAATAACATTAGTATAGTACAGTAATAACATTAGTATAGTACAGTAATAACATAAGTATAGTTCAGTAATAACATCAGTATTACAGTAATAACATCAGTAGTACAGTATTAACATCAGTATAGTATAGTAATAACATTAGTGTAGTACAGTAATAACATTAGTGTAGTACAGTAATAACATTAGTGTAGTACAGTAATAACATTAGTATAGTACAGTAATAACATTAGTGTAGTACAGTAATAACATCAGTATAGTATAGTAATAACATTAGTATAGTACAGTAATAACATTAGTGTAGTACAGTAATAACATTAGTATAGTACAGTAATAACATTAGTATAGTACAGTAATAACATCAGTATAGTACAGTAATAACATCAGTATTACAGTAATAACATCAGTAGTACAGTATTAACATCAGTATAGTATAGTAATAACATTAGTGTAGTACAGTAATAACATTAGTATAGTACAGTAATAACATCAGTATAGTATAGTAATAACATCAGTAGTACAATAATAACATTAGTATAGTACAGTAATAACATTAGTACAGTACAGTAATAACATTAGTATAGTACAGTAATAACATTAGTATAGTACAGTATTAACATCAGTATAGTACAGTATTAACATCATTATTACAGTAATCACATCAGTATAGTACAGTAATAACATCAGTATTACAGTAATAACATTAGTATAGTACAGTAATAACATCAGTATAGTACAGTAATAACATTAGTTTAGTACAGTAATAACATCAGTATAGTATAGTAATAACATCAGTAGTACAATAATAACATTAGTATAGTACAGTAATAACATTAGTACAGTACAGTAATAACATTAGTATAGTACAGTAATAACATTAGTATAGTACAGTATTAACATCAGTATAGTACAGTATTAACATCATTATTACAGTAATCACATCAGTATAGTACAGTAATAACATCAGTATTACAGTAATAACATTAGTATAGTACAGTAATAACATCAGTATAGTACAGTAATAACATCAGTATTACAGTAAAAACATCAGTAGTACAGTATTAACATCAGTATAGTATAGTAATAACATTAGTGTAGTACAGTAATAACATTAGTGTAGTACAGTAATAACATTAGTGTAGTACAGTAATAACATTAGTATAGTACAGTAATAACATTATTGTAGTACAGTAATAACATCAGTATAGTATAGTAATAACATTAGTATAGTACAGTAATAACATTAGTGTAGTACAGTAATAACATTAGTATAGTACAGTAATAACATTAGTATAGTACAGTAATAACATCAGTATAGTACAGTAATAACATCAGTATTACAGTAATAACATCAGTAGTACAGTATTAACATCAGTATAGTATAGTAATAACATTAGTGTAGTACAGTAATAACATTAGTATAGTACAGTAATAACATCAGTATAGTATAGTAATAACATCAGTAGTACAATAATAACATTAGTATAGTACAGTAATAACATTAGTACAGTACAGTAATAACATTAGTATAGTACAGTAATAACATTAGTATAGTACAGTATTAACATCAGTATAGTACAGTATTAACATCATTATTACAGTAATCACATCAGTATAGTACAGTAATAACATCAGTATTACAGTAATAACATTAGTATAGTACAGTAATAACATCAGTATAGTACAGTAATAACATTAGTTTAGTACAGTAATAACATCAGTATAGTATAGTAATAACATCAGTAGTACAATAATAACATTAGTATAGTACAGTAATAACATTAGTACAGTACAGTAATAACATTAGTATAGTACAGTAATAACATTAGTATAGTACAGTATTAACATCAGTATAGTACAGTATTAACATCATTATTACAGTAATCACATCAGTATAGTACAGTAATAACATCAGTATTACAGTAATAACATTAGTATAGTACAGTAATAACATCAGTATAGTACAGTAATAACATCAGTATTACAGTAATAACATCAGTATAGTACAGTAATAACATCAGTATAGTACAGTAATAACATCAGTAGTACAGTAATAACATCAGTATAGTACAGTAATAACATCAGTATAGTACAGTAATAACATCAGTAGTAGGGTAATAACAGCAATATTCTTGGAAGACAGAACGAAGGATAGTAACGAGGAGTGAAGATGAGGGGTGTTGCGTAACATGTCGTGTGTGTGTGTGTGTGTGTGTGTGTGTGTGTGTGTGTGTGTGTGTGTTGGTGTGTGTGTGTTGGTGTGTGTGTGTGTGTGTTGGTGTGTTGGTGTGTGTGTGAGTAGGCAGGCAGAGGAAACAGGCTGGCTGCCGGGAAAGGAACGGGGGTGTTTAAATATGAATGCTCACTTCAGAGGGCCCAGGAGACTGGCCACATTGTTGATATGAGTTAGCACTTCTGCTGCTCATGCTAATGATGCTCAGTACTGTAGAGATGCTTCCATCCTCCCAGCTTTACACCTCTCCCAGCCTCCCATGCCTCCTCCTATCCTCCTCCCAACCTCCTCCCTGCCCCTTCCATGCCTGCTCCCTCCCAGCCTTCCTGCCCCTTCCATGCCTCATCCCTGCCAGCCTCCCAGTCTCCTCGGCTCTAAGGCCATTGGATCCTACCACAACCAGGTGTTCTCATGTGTGTGTGTGCGAGTGTGTGTGTCAAATCAAATCAAATCAAATTGTATTTGTCACATACACATGGTTAGCAGATGTTAATGCGAGTGTAGCGAAATGCTTGTGCTTCTAGTTCCGACAATGCAGTAATAACCAACAAGTAATCTAACCTAACAATTCCACAACTACTACCTTATACACACAAGTGTAAAGGGAGTGTGTGTGCGTGCATGATTGCAAGTGTGCGAGTGCGAGTGCGAGTGCGAGTGCGAGTGCGTGTGCGTGTGCGTGTGCGTGCGTGCGTGCGTGCGTGCGTGTGTGTGTGTGTGTGTCTAAGGCCTACCACAGGCAGGTCAAACGCTCTGTTACCCTGACAGACAGCACAATGGAATGTAACTGCTCTGTTACCATGACAGCACAATGGAATGTAACTGCTATGTTACCCTGACTGACAGCACAATGGAATGTAACTGCTCTGTTACCCTGACAGACAGCACAATGGAATGTAACTGCTATGTTACCCTGACAGACAGCACAATGGAATGTAACTGCTATGTTACCCTGACAGACAGCACAATGGAATGTAACTGCTATGTTACCCTGACAGACAGCACAATGGAATGTAACTGCTATGTTACCCTGACTGACAGCACAATGGAATGTAACTGCTCTGTTACCCTGACAGACAGCACAATGGAATGTAACTGCTATGTTACCCTGACAGACAGCACAATGGAATGTAACTGCTATGTTACCCTGACAGCACAATGGAATGTAACTGCTATGTTACCCTGACAGACAGCACAATGGAATGTAACTGCTATGTTACCCTGACAGCACAATGGAATGTAACTGCTATGTTACCCTGACAGACAGCACAATGGAATGTAACTGCTATGTTACCCTGACAGCACAATGGAATGTAACTGCTCTGTTACCATGACAGCACAATGGAATGTAACTGCTATGTTACCCTGACAGACAGCACAATGGAATGTAACTGCTATGTTACCCTGACAGACAGCACAATGGAATGTAACTGCTATGTTACCATGACAGCACAATGGAATGTAACTGCTATGTTACACTGACACACAGCACAATGGAATGTAACTGCTATGTTACCCTGACTGACAGCACAATGGAATGTAACTGCTCTGTTACCATGACAGCACAATGGAATGTAACTGCTATGTTACACTGACACACAGCACAATGGAATGTAACTGCTATGTTACACTGACTGACAGCACAATGGAATGTAACTGCTCTGTTACCCTGACAGACAGCACAATGGAATGTAACTGCTATGTTACCCTGACAGACAGCACAATGGAATGTAACTGCTCTGTTACCATGACTGACAGCACAATGGAATGTAACTGCTCTGTTACCCTGACAGACAGCACAATGGAATGTAACTGCTCTGTTACCCTGACAGACAGCACAATGGAATGTAACTGCTATGTTACCCTGACTGACAGCACAATGGAATGTAACTGCTCTGTTACCATGACAGCACAATGGAATGTAACTGCTATGTTACCCTGACAGCACAATGGAATGTAACTGCTCTGTTACCCTGACAGCACAATGGAATGTAACTGCTCTGTTACCATGACAGCACAATGGAATGTAACTGCTCTGTTACCCTGACAGCACAATGGAATGTAACTGCTCTGTTACCCTGACAGACAGCACAATGGAATGTAACTGCTCTGTTACACTGACAGACAGCACAATGGAATGTAACTGCTATGTTACCCTGACTGACAGCACAATGGAATGTAACTGCTATGTTACCCTGACAGCACAATGGAATGTAACTGCTCTGTTACCATGACAGCACAATGGAATGTAACTGCTCTGTTACCCTGACTGACAGCACAATGGAATGTAACTGCTATGTTACCCTGACAGACAGCACAATGGAATGTAACTGCTATGTTACCCTGACAGCACAATGGAATGTAACTGCTCTGTTACCCTGACACACAGCACAATGGAATGTAACTGCTCTGTTACCATGACAGCACAATGGAATGTAACTGCTCTGTTACCCTGACAGCACAATGGAATGTAACTGCTCTGTTACCCTGACTGACAGCACAATGGAATGTAACTGCTCTGTTACCATGACAGCACAATGGAATGTAACTGCTATGTTACCCTGACAGCACAATGGAATGTAACTGCTATGTTACCCTGACACACAGCACAATGGAATGTAACTGCTCTGTTACCATGACAGCACAATGGAATGTAACTGCTATGTTACCATGACAGCACAATGGAATGTAACTGCTATGTTACCCTGACAGCACAATGGAATGTAACTACTATGTTACCCTGACAGCACAATGGAATGTAACTGCTATGTTACCATGACAGCACAATGGAATGTAACTGCTCTGTTACCATGACTGACAGCACAATGGAATGTAACTGCTATGTTACCCTGACTGACAGCACAATGGAATGTAACTGCTCTGTTACCATGACTGACAGCACAATGGAATGTAACTGCTATGTTACCCTGACAGACAGCACAATGGAATGTAACTGCTATGTTACCCTGACAGACAGCACAATGGAATGTAACTGCTATGTTACACTGACAGACAGCACAATGGAATGTGACTGCTCTGTTACCCTGACTGACAGCACAATGGAATGTAACTGCTCTGTTACCATGACAGCACAATGGAATGTAACTGCTATGTTACCCTGACAGACAGCACAATGGAATGTAACTGCTATGTTACCATGACAGCACAATGGAATGTAACTGCTATGTTACCATGACAGCACAATGGAATGTAACTGCTATGTTACCCTGACAGCACAATGGAATGTAACTGCTATGTTACCCTGACAGCACAATGGAATGTAACTGCTATGTTACCATGACAGCACAATGGAATGTAACTGCTATGTTACCCTGACAGACAGCACAATGGAATGTAACTGCTCTGTTACCCTGACAGACAGCACAATGGAATGTAACTGCTATGTTACCCTGACAGACAGCACAATGGAATGTAACTGCTCTGTTACCCTGACAGACAGCACAATGGAATGTAACTGCTCTGTTACCCTGACTGACAGCACAATGGAATGTAACTGCTCTGTTACCCTGACAGACAGCACAATGGAATGTAACTGCTCTGTTACCATGACAGCACAATGGAATGTAACTGCTATGTTACCCTGACAGACAGCACAATGGAATGTAACTGCTCTGTTACCCTGACAGACAGCACAATGGAATGTAACTGCTATGTTACCCTGACTGACAGCACAATGGAATGTAACTGCTATGTTACCATGACAGCACAATGGAATGTAACTGCTCTGTTACCATGACAGCACAATGGAATGTAACTGCTATGTTACCATGACAGCACAATGGAATGTAACTGCTCTGTTACCATGACAGCACAATGGAATGTAACTGCTCTGTTACCCTGACTGACAGCACAATGGAATGTAACTGCTATGTTACCCTGACACACAGCACAATGGAATGTAACTGCTATGTTACCCTGACAGACAGCACAATGGAATGTAACTGCTCTGTTACCATGACAGCACAATGGAATGTAACTGCTCTGTTACCCTGACAGACAGCACAATGGAATGTAACTGCTCTGTTACCCTGACACACAGCACAATGGAATGTAACTGCTCTGTTACACTGACAGACAGCACAATGGAATGTAACTGCTATGTTACCCTGACAGCACAATGGAATGTAACTGCTATGTTACCCTGACTGACAGCACAATGGAATGTAACTGCTATGTTACCATGACAGCACAATGGAATGTAACTGCTATGTTACCCTGACAGCACAATGGAATGTAACTGCTCTGTTACCCTGACTGACAGCACAATGGAATGTAACTGCTCTGTTACCCTGACAGACAGCACAATGGAATGTAACTGCTATGTTACCATGACAGCACAATGGAATGTAACTGCTCTGTTACCCTGACTGACAGCACAATGGAATGTAACTGCTATGTTACCATGACAGCACAATGGAATGTAACTGCTATGTTACCCTGACTGACAGCACAATGGAATGTAACTGCTATGTTACCCTGACAGACAGCACAATGGAATGTAACTGCTATGTTACCCTGACAGACAGCACAATGGAATGTAACTGCTATGTTACCCTGACAGACAGCACAATGGAATGTAACTGCTATGTTACCCTGACACACAGCACAATGGAATGTAACTGCTATGTTACCCTGACTGACAGCACAATGGAATGTAACTGCTCTGTTACCATGACAGCACAATGGAATGTAACTGCTATGTTACCCTGACTGACAGCACAATGGAATGTAACTGCTATGTTACACTGACAGACAGCACAATGGAATGTAACTGCTCTGTTACCATGACAGCACAATGGAATGTAACTGCTCTGTTACCCTGACTGACAGCACAATGGAATGTAACTGCTCTGTTACCATGACAGCACAATGGAATGTAACTGCTCTGTTACCCTGACTGACAGCACAATGGAATGTAACTGCTATGTTACCATGACAGCACAATGGAATGTAACTGCTATGTTACCCTGACTGACAGCACAATGGAATGTAACTGCTATGTTACCCTGACAGACAGCACAATGGAATGTAACTGCTATGTTACCCTGACAGACAGCACAATGGAATGTAACTGCTATGTTACCCTGACACACAGCACAATGGAATGTAACTGCTCTGTTACCCTGACTGACAGCACAATGGAATGTAACTGCTCTGTTACCATGACAGCACAATGGAATGTAACTGCTCTGTTACCCTGACAGACAGCACAATGGAATGTAACTGCTATGTTACCCTGACAGACAGCACAATGGAATGTAACTGCTATGTTACCCTGACTGACAGCACAATGGAATGTAACTGCTATGTTACCCTGACACACAGCACAATGGAATGTAACTGCTCTGTTACCATGACAGCACAATGGAATGTAACTGCTCTGTTACCCTGACAGACAGCACAATGGAATGTAACTGCTATGTTACCCTGACTGACAGCACAATGGAATGTAACTGCTCTGTTACCATGACAGCACAATGGAATGTAACTGCTCTGTTACCCTGACTGACAGCACAATGGAATGTAACTGCTCTGTTACCATGACAGCACAATGGAATGTAACTGCTCTGTTACCCTGACAGACAGCACAATGGAATGTAACTGCTATGTTACCCTGACAGACAGCACAATGGAATGTAACTGCTATGTTACCCTGACTGACAGCACAATGGAATGTAACTGCTCTGTTACCATGACAGCACAATGGAATGTAACTGCTATGTTACCCTGACACACAGCACAATGGAATGTAACTGCTATGTTACCCTGACAGACAGCACAATGGAATGTAACTGCTATGTTACCATGACACACAGCACAATGGAATGTAACTGCTATGTTACCCTGACACACAGCACAATGGAATGTAACTGCTCTGTTACCCTGACACACAGCACAATGGAATGTAACTGCTATGTTACCCTGACACACAGCACAATGGAATGTAACTGCTATGTTACCCTGACACACAGCACAATGGAATGTAACTGCTATGTTACCATGACAGACAGCACAATGGAATGTAACTGCTATGTTACCATGACACACAGCACAATGGAATGTAACTGCTATGTTACCATGACAGACAGCACAATGGAATGTAACTGCTATGTTACCCTGACACACAGCACAATGGAATGTAACTGCTATGTTACCCTGACACACAGCACAATGGAATGTAACTGCTATGTTACCCTGACAGCACAATGGAATGTAACTGCTATGTTACCCTGACTGACAGCACAATGGAATGTAACTGCTATGTTACCCTGACAGACAGCACAATGGAATGTAACTGCTATGTTACCCTGACTGACAGCACAATGGAATGTAACTGCTATGTTACCATGACAGCACAATGGAATGTAACTGCTCTGTTACCATGACAGCACAATGGAATGTAACTGCTCTGTTACACTGACTGACAGCACAATGGAATGTAACTGCTATGTTACCCTGACAGCACAATGGAATGTAACTGCTCTGTTACCATGACAGCACAATGGAATGTAACTGCTCTGTTACCCTGACTGACAGCACAATGGAATGTAACTGCTCTGTTACCCTGACAGACAGCACAATGGAATGTAACTGCTCTGTTACCCTGACAGACAGCACAATGGAATGTAACTGCTCTGTTACCATGACAGCACAATGGAATGTAACTGCTCTGTTACCCTGACTGACAGCACAATGGAATGTAACTGCTCTGTTACCATGACAGCACAATGGAATGTAACTGCTCTGTTACCCTGACAGACAGCACAATGGAATGTAACTGCTCTGTTACCATGACAGCACAATGGAATGTAACTGCTCTGTTACCCTGACAGACAGCACAATGGAATGTAACTGCTCTGTTACCCTGACTGACAGCACAATGGAATGTAACTGCTCTGTTACACTGACTGACAGCACAATGGAATGTAACTGCTCTGTTACCATGACAGCACAATGGAATGTAACTGCTCTGTTACCCTGACTGACAGCACAATGGAATGTAACTGCTATGTTACCCTGACAGACAGCACAATGGAATGTAACTGCTATGTTACCCTGACAGACAGCACAATGGAATGTAACTGCTCTGTTACCCTGACAGACAGCACAATGGAATGTAACTGCTCTGTTACCCTGACAGACAGCACAATGGAATGTAACTGCTCTGTTACCCTGACTGACAGCACAATGGAATGTAACTGCTCTGTTACCCTGACAGCACAATGGAATGTAACTGCTCTGTTACCATGACAGCACAATGGAATGTAACTGCTATGTTACCATGACAGACAGCACAATGGAATGTAACTGCTATGTTACCCTGACAGACAGCACAATGGAATGTAACTGCTATGTTACCCTGACTGACAGCACAATGGAATGTAACTGCTCTGTTACCCTGACAGACAGCACAATGGAATGTAACTGCTCTGTTACCATGACAGCACAATGGAATGTAACTGCTCTGTTACCCTGACAGCACAATGGAATGTAACTGCTCTGTTACCATGACAGCACAATGGAATGTAACTGCTCTGTTACCATGACAGCACAATGGAATGTAACTGCTCTGTTACCATGACAGCACAATGGAATGTAACTGCTCTGTTACCCTGACAGACAGCACAATGGAATGTAACTGCTCTGTTACCATGACAGACAGCACAATGGAATGTAACTGCTCTGTTACCCTGACTGACAGCACAATGGAATGTAACTGCTCTGTTACCCTGACAGACAGCACAATGGAATGTAACTGCTATGTTACCCTGACTGACAGCACAATGGAATGTAACTGCTATGTTACCCTGACAGACAGCACAATGGAATGTAACTGCTATGTTACCCTGACTGACAGCACAATGGAATGTAACTGCTATGTTACCCTGACAGACAGCACAATGGAATGTAACTGCTATGTTACCCTGACTGACAGCACAATGGAATGTAACTGCTATGTTACCCTGACACACAGCACAATGGAATGTAACTGCTCTGTTACCCTGACTGACAGCACAATGGAATGTAACTGCTCTGTTACCATGACAGCACAATGGAATGTAACTGCTATGTTACCCTGACAGACAGCACAATGGAATGTAACTGCTATGTTACCCTGACTGACAGCACAATGGAATGTAACTGCTCTGTTACCCTGACAGACAGCACAATGGAATGTAACTGCTCTGTTACCATGACAGCACAATGGAATGTAACTGCTATGTTACCCTGACAGACAGCACAATGGAATGTAACTGCTCTGTTACCCTGACAGACAGCACAATGGAATGTAACTGCTCTGTTACACTGACACACAGCACAATGGAATGTAACTGCTCTGTTACCATGACAGCACAATGGAATGTAACTGCTATGTTACCCTGACAGACAGCACAATGGAATGTAACTGCTATGTTACCCTGACTGACAGCACAATGGAATGTAACTGCTCTGTTACCATGACAGCACAATGGAATGTAACTGCTCTGTTACACTGACAGACAGCACAATGGAATGTAACTGCTCTGTTACCATGACAGCACAATGGAATGTAACTGCTATGTTACCCTGACAGACAGCACAATGGAATGTAACTGCTATGTTACCCTGACTGACAGCACAATGGAATGTAACTGCTATGTTACCCTGACAGACAGCACAATGGAATGTAACTGCTCTGTTACCCTGACAGACAGCACAATGGAATGTAACTGCTATGTTACACTGACACACAGCACAATGGAATGTAACTGCTATGTTACCCTGACAGACAGCACAATGGAATGTAACTGCTATGTTACCCTGACAGACAGCACAATGGAATGTAACTGCTATGTTACCCTGACTGACAGCACAATGGAATGTAACTGCTATGTTACCCTGACAGACAGCACAATGGAATGTAACTGCTCTGTTACCCTGACAGACAGCACAATGGAATGTAACTGCTATGTTACCCTGACAGACAGCACAATGGAATGTAACTGCTATGTTACCCTGACAGACAGCACAATGGAATGTAACTGCTCTGTTACCATGACAGCACAATGGAATGTAACTGCTATGTTACCCTGACTGACAGCACAATGGAATGTAACTGCTATGTTACCCTGACAGACAGCACAATGGAATGTAACTGCTATGTTACCATGACAGCACAATGGAATGTAACTGCTATGTTACCCTGACAGACAGCACAATGGAATGTAACTGCTATGTTACCCTGACAGACAGCACAATGGAATGTAACTGCTATGTTACCCTGACACACAGCACAATGGAATGTAACTGCTATGTTACCATGACAGCACAATGGAATGTAACTGCTCTGTTACCCTGACTGACAGCACAATGGAATGTAACTGCTCTGTTACCATGACAGCACAATGGAATGTAACTGCTCTGTTACCATGACAGCACAATGGAATGTAACTGCTATGTTACCATGACAGACAGCACAATGGAATGTAACTGCTATGTTACCCTGACTGACAGCACAATGGAATGTAACTGCTCTGTTACCATGACTGACAGCACAATGGAATGTAACTGCTATGTTACCCTGACAGACAGCACAATGGAATGTAACTGCTATGTTACCCTGACACACAGCACAATGGAATGTAACTGCTCTGTTACACTGACAGACAGCACAATGGAATGTAACTGCTATGTTACCCTGACACACAGCACAATGGAATGTAACTGCTCTGTTACCCTGACAGACAGCACAATGGAATGTAACTGCTATGTTACACTGACAGACAGCACAATGGAATGTAACTGCTCTGTTACCATGACAGCACAATGGAATGTAACTGCTATGTTACCCTGACTGACAGCACAATGGAATGTAACTGCTCTGTTACACTGACAGACAGCACAATGGAATGTAACTGCTCTGTTACACTGACTGACAGCACAATGGAATGTAACTGCTCTGTTACCATGACTGACAGCACAATGGAATGTAACTGCTCTGTTACCCTGACACACAGCACAATGGAATGTAACTGCTCTGTTACCATGACAGCACAATGGAATGTAACTGCTCTGTTACCCTGACTGACAGCACAATGGAATGTAACTGCTATGTTACCATGACAGACAGCACAATGGAATGTAACTGCTCTGTTACCATGACAGCACAATGGAATGTAACTGCTATGTTACCCTGACTGACAGCACAATGGAATGTAACTGCTATGTTACCCTGACAGACAGCACAATGGAATGTAACTGCTATGTTACCATGACAGACAGCACAATGGAATGTAACTGCTCTGTTACCATGACAGCACAATGGAATGTAACTGCTATGTTACCCTGACTGACAGCACAATGGAATGTAACTGCTATGTTACCCTGACAGACAGCACAATGGAATGTAACTGCTATGTTACCCTGACACACAGCACAATGGAATGTAACTGCTCTGTTACACTGACAGACAGCACAATGGAATGTAACTGCTATGTTACCCTGACACACAGCACAATGGAATGTAACTGCTCTGTTACCATGACAGCACAATGGAATGTAACTGCTCTGTTACCCTGACAGACAGCACAATGGAATGTAACTGCTCTGTTACCCTGACAGACAGCACAATGGAATGTAACTGCTATGTTACACTGACAGACAGCACAATGGAATGTAACTGCTATGTTACCCTGACTGACAGCACAATGGAATGTAACTGCTATGTTACCATGACTGACAGCACAATGGAATGTAACTGCTATGTTACCCTGACAGCACAATGGAATGTAACTGCTATGTTACCCTGACAGACAGCACAATGGAATGTAACTGCTATGTTACCCTGACACACAGCACAATGGAATGTAACTGCTATGTTACCCTGACAGACAGCACAATGGAATGTAACTGCTATGTTACCCTGACACACAGCACAATGGAATGTAACTGCTCTGTTACCATGACAGCACAATGGAATGTAACTGCTATGTTACCATGACACACAGCACAATGGAATGTAACTGCTATGTTACCCTGACACACAGCACAATGGAATGTAACTGCTCTGTTACCCTGACTGACAGCACAATGGAATGTAACTGCTCTGTTACCATGACAGCACAATGGAATGTAACTGCTCTGTTACCCTGACAGACAGCACAATGGAATGTAACTGCTCTGTTACCATGACAGCACAATGGAATGTAACTGCTATGTTACCCTGACAGACAGCACAATGGAATGTAACTGCTCTGTTACCATGACAGCACAATGGAATGTAACTGCTATGTTACCCTGACAGCACAATGGAATGTAACTGCTCTGTTACCATGACAGCACAATGGAATGTAACTGCTCTGTTACCATGACAGCACAATGGAATGTAACTGCTATGTTACCCTGACAGACAGCACAATGGAATGTAACTGCTATGTTACCCTGACTGACAGCACAATGGAATGTAACTGCTCTGTTACCCTGACAGACAGCACAATGGAATGTAACTGCTCTGTTACCATGACAGCACAATGGAATGTAACTGCTATGTTACCCTGACTGACAGCACAATGGAATGTAACTGCTCTGTTACCCTGACAGACAGCACAATGGAATGTAACTGCTATGTTACCCTGACTGACAGCACAATGGAATGTAACTGCTCTGTTACCATGACAGCACAATGGAATGTAACTGCTCTGTTACACTGACAGACAGCACAATGGAATGTAACTGCTCTGTTACCATGACAGCACAATGGAATGTAACTGCTATGTTACCCTGACAGACAGCACAATGGAATGTAACTGCTATGTTACCCTGACAGACAGCACAATGGAATGTAACTGCTCTGTTACCCTGACTGACAGCACAATGGAATGTAACTGCTCTGTTACCATGACAGCACAATGGAATGTAACTGCTCTGTTACCATGACAGCACAATGGAATGTAACTGCTATGTTACCCTGACTGACAGCACAATGGAATGTAACTGCTCTGTTACCATGACTGACAGCACAATGGAATGTAACTGCTATGTTACCCTGACAGACAGCACAATGGAATGTAACTGCTATGTTACCCTGACACACAGCACAATGGAATGTAACTGCTCTGTTACCATGACAGCACAATGGAATGTAACTGCTATGTTACCCTGACTGACAGCACAATGGAATGTAACTGCTCTGTTACCCTGACAGACAGCACAATGGAATGTAACTGCTCTGTTACCCTGACAGACAGCACAATGGAATGTAACTGCTATGTTACCCTGACACACAGCACAATGGAATGTAACTGCTCTGTTACCATGACAGCACAATGGAATGTAACTGCTATGTTACCCTGACTGACAGCACAATGGAATGTAACTGCTCTGTTACCCTGACAGACAGCACAATGGAATGTAACTGCTCTGTTACCCTGACAGACAGCACAATGGAATGTAACTGCTCTGTTACCCTGACAGACAGCACAATGGAATGTAACTGCTCTGTTACCATGACAGCACAATGGAATGTAACTGCTCTGTTACCATGACAGCACAATGGAATGTAACTGCTATGTTACCCTGACTGACAGCACAATGGAATGTAACTGCTCTGTTACCATGACTGACAGCACAATGGAATGTAACTGCTATGTTACCCTGACAGACAGCACAATGGAATGTAACTGCTATGTTACCCTGACACACAGCACAATGGAATGTAACTGCTCTGTTACCATGACAGCACAATGGAATGTAACTGCTATGTTACCCTGACTGACAGCACAATGGAATGTAACTGCTCTGTTACCCTGACAGACAGCACAATGGAATGTAACTGCTCTGTTACCCTGACACACAGCACAATGGAATGTAACTGCTCTGTTACCATGACAGCACAATGGAATGTAACTGCTCTGTTACCCTGACAGACAGCACAATGGAATGTAACTGCTCTGTTACACTGACAGACAGCACAATGGAATGTAACTGCTATGTTACCCTGACACACAGCACAATGGAATGTAACTGCTCTGTTACCATGACTGACAGCACAATGGAATGTAACTGCTCTGTTACCATGACTGACAGCACAATGGAATGTAACTGCTCTGTTACCATGACAGCACAATGGAATGTAACTGCTATGTTACCCTGACTGACAGCACAATGGAATGTAACTGCTCTGTTACACTGACAGACAGCACAATGGAATGTAACTGCTATGTTACCATGACAGCACAATGGAATGTAACTGCTATGTTACACTGACAGACAGCACAATGGAATGTAACTGCTCTGTTACACTGACAGCACAATGGAATGTAACTGCTCTGTTACCCTGACAGACAGCACAATGGAATGTAACTGCTCTGTTACCATGACAGCACAATGGAATGTAACTGCTATGTTACCCTGACTGACAGCACAATGGAATGTAACTGCTCTGTTACACTGACAGACAGCACAATGGAATGTAACTGCTCTGTTACCATGACAGCACAATGGAATGTAACTGCTATGTTACCCTGACTGACAGCACAATGGAATGTAACTGCTCTGTTACCCTGACAGACAGCACAATGGAATGTAACTGCTCTGTTACCATGACAGCACAATGGAATGTAACTGCTATGTTACCCTGACAGACAGCACAATGGAATGTAACTGCTATGTTACCCTGACTGACAGCACAATGGAATGTAACTGCTCTGTTACCCTGACAGACAGCACAATGGAATGTAACTGCTATGTTACCCTGACAGACAGCACAATGGAATGTAACTGCTATGTTACCCTGACAGACAGCACAATGGAATGTAACTGCTATGTTACCCTGACTGACAGCACAATGGAATGTAACTGCTATGTTACCCTGACAGACAGCACAATGGAATGTAACTGCTCTGTTACCATGACAGCACAATGGAATGTAACTGCTCTGTTACCCTGACAGACAGCACAATGGAATGTAACTGCTATGTTACCCTGACAGACAGCACAATGGAATGTAACTGCTATGTTACCCTGACAGACAGCACAATGGAATGTAACTGCTATGTTACCCTGACAGACAGCACAATGGAATGTAACTGCTCTGTTACCCTGACAGACAGCACAATGGAATGTAACTGCTATGTTACCCTGACAGCACAATGGAATGTAACTGCTCTGTTACACTGACAGCACAATGGAATGTAACTGCTCTGTTACCCTGACAGACAGCACAATGGAATGTAACTGCTCTGTTACCATGACACACAGCACAATGGAATGTAACTGCTCTGTTACCATGACAGCACAATGGAATGTAACTGCTATGTTACCATGACACACAGCACAATGGAATGTAACTGCTCTGTTACCCTGACAGACAGCACAATGGAATGTAACTGCTCTGTTACCCTGACTGACAGCACAATGGAATGTAACTGCTATGTTACCCTGACTGACAGCACAATGGAATGTAACTGCTATGTTACCCTGACAGACAGCACAATGGAATGTAACTGCTCTGTTACCCTGACTGACAGCACAATGGAATGTAACTGCTATGTTACCCTGACTGACAGCACAATGGAATGTAACTGCTCTGTTACCATGACAGCACAATGGAATGTAACTGCTATGTTACCCTGACTGACAGCACAATGGAATGTAACTGCTATGTTACCCTGACTGACAGCACAATGGAATGTAACTGCTATGTTACCCTGACTGACAGCACAATGGAATGTAACTGCTATGTTACCCTGACTGACAGCACAATGGAATGTAACTGCTATGTTACCCTGACAGCACAATGGAATGTAACTGCTCTGTTACCCTGACAGACAGCACAATGGAATGTAACTGCTCTGTTACCATGACAGCACAATGGAATGTAACTGCTCTGTTACCATGACTGACAGCACAATGGAATGTAACTGCTCTGTTACCATGACAGCACAATGGAATGTAACTGCTATGTTACCCTGACTGACAGCACAATGGAATGTAACTGCTATGTTACCCTGACTGACAGCACAATGGAATGTAACTGCTCTGTTACCATGACAGCACAATGGAATGTAACTGCTCTGTTACCATGACAGCACAATGGAATGTAACTGCTATGTTACCCTGACTGACAGCACAATGGAATGTAACTGCTATGTTACCCTGACAGACAGCACAATGGAATGTAACTGCTATGTTACCCTGACAGACAGCACAATGGAATGTAACTGCTCTGTTACCCTGACAGCACAATGGAATGTAACTGCTCTGTTACCATGACAGCACAATGGAATGTAACTGCTCTGTTACCCTGACTGACAGCACAATGGAATGTAACTGCTCTGTTACCATGACAGCACAATGGAATGTAACTGCTCTGTTACCCTGACTGACAGCACAATGGAATGTAACTGCTATGTTACCCTGACTGACAGCACAATGGAATGTAACTGCTCTGTTACCCTGACAGACAGCACAATGGAATGTAACTGCTATGTTACCATGACAGACAGCACAATGGAATGTAACTGCTCTGTTACCATGACAGCACAATGGAATGTAACTGCTATGTTACCATGACAGACAGCACAATGGAATGTAACTGCTCTGTTACCCTGACTGACAGCACAATGGAATGTAACTGCTATGTTACCCTGACAGACAGCACAATGGAATGTAACTGCTATGTTACACTGACAGACAGCACAATGGAATGTAACTGCTATGTTACACTGACAGACAGCACAATGGAATGTAACTGCTATGTTACCCTGACTGACAGCACAATGGAATGTAACTGCTATGTTACCCTGACAGCACAATGGAATGTAACTGCTATGTTACCCTGACTGACAGCACAATGGAATGTAACTGCTCTGTTACCATGACAGACAGCACAATGGAATGTAACTGCTCTGTTACCCTGACAGACAGCACAATGGAATGTAACTGCTATGTTACCCTGACACACAGCACAATGGAATGTAACTGCTCTGTTACCATGACAGCACAATGGAATGTAACTGCTCTGTTACACTGACAGACAGCACAATGGAATGTAACTGCTATGTTACCCTGACTGACAGCACAATGGAATGTAACTGCTATGTTACCCTGACTGACAGCACAATGGAATGTAACTGCTATGTTACCCTGACTGACAGCACAATGGAATGTAACTGCTATGTTACCCTGACTGACAGCACAATGGAATGTAACTGCTCTGTTACCATGACAGACAGCACAATGGAATGTAACTGCTCTGTTACCCTGACAGACAGCACAATGGAATGTAACTGCTCTGTTACCATGACAGCACAATGGAATGTAACTGCTCTGTTACACTGACAGACAGCACAATGGAATGTAACTGCTATGTTACCCTGACTGACAGCACAATGGAATGTAACTGCTATGTTACCCTGACAGACAGCACAATGGAATGTAACTGCTATGTTACCCTGACAGACAGCACAATGGAATGTAACTGCTCTGTTACCCTGACTGACAGCACAATGGAATGTAACTGCTCTGTTACCATGACAGCACAATGGAATGTAACTGCTCTGTTACCATGACAGCACAATGGAATGTAACTGCTCTGTTACCCTGACTGACAGCACAATGGAATGTAACTGCTATGTTACCCTGACTGACAGCACAATGGAATGTAACTGCTATGTTACCCTGACAGACAGCACAATGGAATGTAACTGCTCTGTTACCCTGACAGCACAATGGAATGTAACTGCTCTGTTACCATGACAGCACAATGGAATGTAACTGCTCTGTTACCATGACAGCACAATGGAATGTAACTGCTCTGTTACCATGACAGCACAATGGAATGTAACTGCTCTGTTACCCTGACTGACAGCACAATGGAATGTAACTGCTATGTTACCCTGACTGACAGCACAATGGAATGTAACTGCTCTGTTACCATGACAGCACAATGGAATGTAACTGCTATGTTACCCTGACTGACAGCACAATGGAATGTAACTGCTCTGTTACCATGACAGCACAATGGAATGTAACTGCTCTGTTACCATGACAGCACAATGGAATGTAACTGCTCTGTTACCCTGACTGACAGCACAATGGAATGTAACTGCTCTGTTACCATGACAGCACAATGGAATGTAACTGCTCTGTTACCATGACAGCACAATGGAATGTAACTGCTATGTTACCATGACAGCACAATGGAATGTAACTGCTCTGTTACCCTGACTGACAGCACAATGGAATGTAACTGCTCTGTTACCATGACAGCACAATGGAATGTAACTGCTCTGTTACCATGACTGACAGCACAATGGAATGTAACTGCTATGTTACCCTGACTGACAGCACAATGGAATGTAACTGCTATGTTACCCTGACTGACAGCACAATGGAATGTAACTGCTCTGTTACCATGACAGCACAATGGAATGTAACTGCTCTGTTACCATGACACACAGCACAATGGAATGTAACTGCTCTGTTACCCTGAACATGTTCCCCACTGTTGGCCATGAGATGGATGGAGAGATTTAGATCCAGAGAGGCAGAGGGAGCAAGAAAAAGGAGAGATTGAGATTTTGATAGAGAAAGAGAGATGTCAAGAGAGGGAGAGAGATGGAGGGAGATTGAGAGGGAGAGAGATCAAGGGAGAATGAGAGGGAGAGAGATGGAAGGAGATTGAGAGGGAGAGAGATCGAGGGAGATTGAGAGGGAGAGAGATTGAGGGAGATTGAGAGGGAGAGAGATTGAGGGAGATTGAGAGGGAGAGAGATTGAGGGAGATTGAGAGGGAGAGAGATCGAGGGAGATTGAGAGGGAGAGAGATTGAGGGAGATTGAGAGGGAGAGAGAAAGGGGAGATTGAGAGGGAGAGAGATTGAGGGAGATTGAGAGGGAGAGAGATCGAGGGAGATTGAGAGGGAGAGAGAGTTTGAGGGAGATTGAGAGGGAGAGAGATTGAGGGAGATTGAGAGGGAGAGAGAGTTTGAGGGAGATTGAGAGGGAGAGAGTTCGAGGGAGATTGAGAGGGAGAGAGATTGAGGGAGATTGAGAGGGAGAGAGTTTGAGGGAGATTGAGAGGGAGAGAGCTCGAGGGAGATTGAGAAGGAGGGAGAGTTTGAGGGAGACTGAGAGGGAGAGAGATTGAGGGAGATTGAGAAGGAGAGAGATCAAGGGAGATGGAGAGGGAGAGAGTTTGAGGGAGATTGAGGGGAGAGAGAGTTTGAGGGAGATTGAGAGGGAGAGAGAGATTGAGGGAGATTGAGGGAGAGAGAGATTGAGGGAGATTGAGAGGGAGAGAGATTGAGGGCGATTGAGAGGGAGAGAGATTGAGGGAGATTGAGAGGGAGAGAGATCGAGGGAGATTGAGAGGGAGAGAGAAATTGAGGGAGATTGAGAGGGAGAGAGATCGAGGGAGATTGAGAGGGAGAGAGATCGAGGGAGATTGAGAGGGAGAGAGATTGAGGGAGATTGAGGGGGAGAGAGATCGAGGGAGATTGAGAGGGAGAGAGATTGAGGGAGATTGAGAGGGAGAGAGATTGAGGGAGATTGAGAGGGAGAGAGATTGAGGGAGATTGAGAGGGAGAGAGATCGAGGGAGATTGAGAGGGAGAGAGATTGAGGGAGATTGAGAGGGAGAGAGAAAGGGGAGATTGAGAGGGAGAGAGATTGAGGGAGATTGAGAGGGAGAGAGATCGAGGGAGATTGAGAGGGAGAGAGAGTTTGAGGGAGATTGAGAGGGAGAGAGATTGAGGGAGATTGAGAGGGAGAGAGAGTTTGAGGGAGATTGAGAGGGAGAGAGATCGAGGGAGATTGAGAGGGAGAGAGATTGAGGGAGATTGAGAGGGAGAGAGTTTGAGGGAGATTGAGAGGGAGAGAGCTCGAGGGAGATTGAGAAGGAGGGAGAGTTTGAGGGAGACTGAGAGGGAGAGAGATTGAGGGAGATTGAGAAGGAGAGAGATCAAGGGAGATTGAGAGGGAGAGAGTTTGAGGGAGATTGAGGGGAGAGAGAGTTTGAGGGAGATTGAGAGGGAGAGAGAGATTGAGGGAGATTGAGGGAGAGAGAGATTGAGGGAGATTGAGAGGGAGAGAGATTGAGGGCGATTGAGAGGGAGAGAGATTGAGGGAGATTGAGAGGGAGAGAGATCGAGGGAGATTGAGAGGGAGAGAGAAATTGAGGGAGATTGAGAGGGAGAGAGATCGAGGGAGATTGAGAGGGAGAGAGATCGAGGGAGATTGAGAGGGAGAGAGATTGAGGGAGATTGAGGGGGAGAGAGATTGAGGGAGATTGAGAGGGAGAGAGATTGAGGGAGATTGAGAGGGAGAGAGATTGAGGGAGATTGAGAAGGAGAGGGAGATTGAGGGAGATTGAGGGGGAGAGAGATTGAGGGAGATTGAGAGGGAGAGAGATTGAGGGAGATTGAGAGGGAGAGAGAGATCGAGGGAGATTGAGAGGGAGAGAGATCGAGGGAGATTGAGAGGGAGAGAGTTTGAGGGAGATTGAGAGGGAGAGAGAGATTGAGGGAGATTGAGAGGGAGAGAGAGATTTAGGGAGATTGAGAGGGAGAGAGATCGAGGGAGATTGAGAGGGAGAGAGTTTGAGGGAGATTGAGAGGGAGAGAGAGATTGAGGGAGATTGAGAGGGAGAGAGATTGAGGGAGATTGAGAGGGAGGGAGAGTTTTAGGGAGATTGAGAGGGAGAGAGAGATTGAGGGAGATTGAGAGGGAGGGAGATTGAGGGAGATTGAGAGGGAGGGAGATCGAGG